>NW_004567119.1:23818375-23865221 GCF_000260355.1 Condylura cristata | reverse complement strand
GAGAAAATAATAATAATAATGAACAGCCATATACCAGAGATATTTTGTGGGGGTGGAGTGGGGAATGGGATCAAAACGGGGGGGGGGAGGGAAATGCATCGGACTATGGTGGTGGCACACGGGTGATTTGGTGATGGGAAACCTGCGAGGATTACAATCGAGATGGAAAAAAAAATGTGCAAAATGATGTAAAAATAAACTTTTGTAGAAATTAAAAAAAAAAAAAAAGATACCTTGCCCATATGTACTTCTCATAGAGGACTAATTTATTTAATCTCATGTTTTCTGGTCATTTCTATAGTTACAGACAGGTTTGCTATTTTATTCTCTAAAAAATAATTTTTTATCATCACCTGAGTCTAGGACTTTTTAAAACTGAGATAAAATTGAAGTGTAGTAGTATGGATGTTTAAGGTGTACACAATGCTGATTTGTAGCATTTATATGTACTTATACTGTCATCCCAAAGGGGTTTATATATATGCATATATACATATATGTGTATGTACATATATATAATTATAGATAGATAGATAGATAGATATACAGACAGATAAATTAAATGAACCACTCTTACTTGCATTGCCCATTTTAGAGATGACGCCCCTCAAGGGCAGGAACTCTATTTTCTTTTCAAGACCCATCCCCAAATAGATTATGGATTAATAATACTTTTGATGAAGTAACACAAGCATCAGTCAACTGAACTACGTGTAAGTACTTCCCATCCATCATTCATGCAAATTCTCATAAATTCAGGACAGTTATTTAGTACTGTTCCTAAAGCAATTACTGACAAGCTGCCCACGAATCAAGAACACTTCCATGCATGGGATTTCAGGTTTATTCTGTGATTTATGGGTTTGGGTTTGAAAAGTTTGAATTAGAAAAGTAAACTAAAATTAGTCTCTATAAATCTTGTTCTTTTCTACAGCTCCACAAGAGCTTCTGCCACCAGTAGCTAGATCCCTGCCCAACTTGTCGTTACTCACCTGGAATCCACCCAAAAAAGCAAGCAGTATTATAAGTCAGTACTCTTTATATATGGATGGAATGCTAATCTACTCAGACAGTGGAGTGAACCATCCGGTCACAGGTAAGAACTGTACATGTATCAGCTAAGAGTTATAATCTACATTAGATTATATATGCATGTGTGTGTATATCAGATAACTACAGGATTTTCAGAAAAGTATTTTTGTAATTTGGCTTATTTATGCTTGTCTCCTGTTAAATCACTACAATTATATTGAAGCCATAGTTAAAGCAAAGAGAAAAGGCTCATGTTGCCTCCTCTGTCCTGCCTCCCACAGCTGTCCTACTGTGCTCCCTTCTGTAGACTGCCCAGCTCCTCCCACTCTTACCTAAACCCTCAGCTAATGCACCCTGTTCACATGCAGAGGGCTGCTTAGAACTATGTCAACACAAAGAGCCTGGCTTGTGACACCTCTCCCTCCAACTTGCTACAGAGCTTCAGCTGGCCCTGTGTGGGCCTCAGCTGAACTCACAGCACCTAGTTAACTTCCCCATCATTTCTAACAAATTCCATGGTCATAAGGGCTAACCATGAGCATCACCATGAATGTGGAATAATCTTGAGGCTCAGCGGTGTGACTGAGTGTGGTCTGAATTTTAGACTACTTAAAAGTAAATGTCTGTATGCCCAGGTCCTATTAGAAAGCATAATGGCCCTTATGTAAGATGAAGTAAATTAATGCAAGCCTGTGTGGGGGACATAAAGGTCTGTCTTATTTATGAGGTCTTGTGTCTGAATCATGTTTGCATTTGTTTAGTGGTTATAGTGGTTATGCTATTGTATGCTATATACTAGATTTGACTATCAGGTGAGACATTAATCAAATATTGATTGATGAAAAAACTGAGGTCTGGAGATATTAAATTCTTCCTGAAAGGTCACCAAGTCAGAGGCAGAGGCAGGATTAATTATTTACGCGTTCACTCCTTCCCATTAACGCCAGGTACTGAGGTTGTAACAGGGACTCGGTCTGGCCGCCCTTCCTCTCTTGGCTCTGTGACTTTATGGGACACAGAGAAGCAGGGGTGCAGGGCTATGCTCAGGAGCCCACCTTCACCCCCTTGTATTCTCCTCATTCTGTGTCCGAGCTAGTCTGGGAAATTTCCAAGAATGAGAACGATTGCTTTTACATTTTACTAATCACAGTTGAGTAGGATTCTATAAAACCTATTCTATGAAGTAAACATAACTCTGAACCCCATTGTACAAAACGAGAAACCAAGGCATAGAAAAGTTAAATAGCTTCCTCCAGACCAACCCACCTGAGTGGTAGACTTCCTATCTCTGGCAATCTAGTTTTCAAAACCAGAAAGTGGTTTGAAAACTAATACTTCAATTCCCTGAGATTCACTGCTGAATGTACAAGTTGGAAGTGCCTACAATTTTGAAGATTTTGGAGAGAACTAGCGCTCTCTATAAATACTTACCCTGTGCACAGCACTTAGTAAAGAGAATAATAATCATTCTTTTACATAGAAGTCAGGGCTGATGCTATATGTTTTAAAAATCACTTCACCTTAAAACTAAGACATTATTTGAACTACAAATTATAGGCCACAGATATTCTTTCTGAAAAAAAATGTAAACACATCATGGTATGAACTTTATACTTGTATTAATGACTATCATTCATTACAAATATAATAACAATAGGAAAATCACTTTGGGAAGCCCACGGCGTGCCATCATGTGCCGTGAGGAAGCACACCGTTAGATCCAGGGGCTCTTTTCCTGGGAGTCCTGTGCCCTCACATGTGCTCTGGAGATTTTGGCCCCTTTTCTGTTTGCCTTGTCTTGAATCAGGCTACCTATTTACTTCTTGATTTTGTCTGCTAAACTGGACACAGCCACACCTGGCTAGTCCATTGCTGAATCTCCAGGACATGGGACAGACCGGGTACACAAGTAACAAACGGAGGAATGAAGCAGACATCTCCTGGAAGCAAGGAGAGGAGATAGCAGAGGGAGCTGGTGGACAGCAGGAGTAGGCTGGGCATGAAAAGCACTGGAGAGAATGGGAAGGGAGCAGTCAGAGAGAAAGAAACTCAGGTTTCTTCCATGCAGTGTGAGTGGTCAGCAGGTCGGGGGTGTGGCAGATGGCAGGTCTCGGGCAGTGCGGCTGGGGCAGTTCCAAGATGTGCACAAGGCAAGAGAAGCTGACAAGCCAGGAAAAATGCAATGTGGAGAGAAGAGAAGGCAGAATTCACGTGATCGCTGACACCATGAGCAGGAGGAGGCTGGTTCCGTATTTTCGTTGATGGACTGTGGGACTTGAGCGTCAGCAGTGAATGAGCATGACCAGTGTCACCACAGTGGATTAATAATACTGTGACTGCGAACACTATTGAAAAGTACCTCGAATACTAATAGCACTGTTAGCGCTCACTAGTGCAGGAGGTGCCCCCCGTAGAATGCACAGAGTGTGAGATGTTTTCACAGTGCTCACAAAAACCCTGTAGTTTCTGTGGTGATGTCGGCCATGGTTTGCATCCTCTCTGTAGGTTTGTCAAGAATTATATTGCCAGCAGCGTTTCTGTTTGTTTGTTTCTCTAACCTATGCAGCTTCTCGTCTGCCATTCAATTTCCTGTTTCTCTCATCCCTAAAGCATCTTGGGCTTGTGCTGTCAGCCACTAAGAGAAAAACTAAGCTGAGAACAGTATGAGGCAAATACTTGTACTCGACTGTCCTAATGTCACAGCGAGTAAAGCTGAGGCCTAGACAGCAAGGACTTCTAGGTAGTCCTGGGAGCAACTGGCACATCTTTTCTAGCTGGTTCTACAGGCCATGTTTGCATTGGCATGGGTTCTGCTTATTGGACACGTTTTCTCACAGCAGCCCTGAATGGGATATGGGAGCCTGAATACAAATCCCACAGCACCTGTGTTCACCTACTAGCGCTGCTGTGGTCTGGATGGCTTCAGCACACAGAAGTCCAGGCCTCTCCTGACACCTTTCTCCTTGGCTTGTGGAACACTGTCTTCTCACTCTGTCCTCGCGTGGTCTGTGTCCCCTGTGCCCCCGCCCTGAGGTCCCACCTTCTTGTGAGGACTCCAGTCCTGTCAGATTAGGTACCTCATTTAACCTCATCACCTCTTACTTGAAAACCCTCTCTCCACATACAGTCACTCCAGGGTGAAGGTACTCCCAGGTACATTCTGGGAAATGCAATTCCATCCACATTCAAGGCATTCAAGTAAATGTATTTTCTGCTATAGCACAGTCTGAAGGGTCACTTTTCCAGAGCTTCTCAGAGTACATCAAAGTTAAATAAGATGATCTTTACCATCCTTTTCATGTTTTTGTAATAGGAACAAAATTTCAAACTAATTTATAGCTTCAAAGTTCACCTAAGAATCACAGGAAAGATGGCAGGGAAGGACTTCTGCTCTGTGAACCCACTGGGCAGAAACTGAAAGAGGAGTTGCTGGAGCTGTTGAGGGGTGCGAGCCTCTACAGGTGCTGAGCCCTGACCTGTGCACCTGGGTGCTCTTCTCGGTGCTCACCTTGGACTCTGCAGCAGGATTACTGGCGGCCATTCTTGCGGACCAGTTTGTGGGGGAAGCTTCTCACTGAAGCTGCTACTCTGTGAGAATTTGGGTCTCAAAGGTGCTGAAATGTCAATTCCTAGCAAATCTGAGAAATAGAAGATGCAGATTTAGATGGAGAAGTGATGATTACATTTTTAAAATAATATATTAGGTTTTTTTTGCATCTTTTTGTGCCTTTTTCCATCTCAGTTGTAATCCCCATGGGCTTCCCATCACCAAATCACCGGTGTGCCATCACCATAGTCCAGTGCACTTCTCACGCCCCCTTCCCCCATTTTTGATCCCATCCCTATTCCACCCCCGTAAAATGCCTCTGGTATATAGTTGTTCACTATAATTTCCCCTACCCCTAGTCCTTTATGCTCCTGCTGTGAGTGAAACCAAGTGATGATTACATTTTACTCAAAAGTAACATGTGATTATTGAAGGTAATTTAAAACATGCAGACATCAGGCCCTCTTCTGATGGTGCAACAGGTTAAAGCTTGGCACTGTGAAGTTGACTACAACTGCTTCAACATGAGTTTAGTCCCCGGCCAGGGTGGGACTCATGTGGGGTGGCAGACCTCTCCTGTTTCGCCTGCTGCTCCCCTCAGCAGTGTACTTCATCAGTCTGTCTGTTCTGCTCCCCACTCTGTCTCTGGTGAATCCTCTTATTGCCTCTGCACCTCTGGCCTGTACTCCAATTCTGTATGCATAAATAAATATATATATATTTTAAATTTAAAAAAACATACACCTTATACCTGGTAATTCCACCATACATATGGAAACATTTGATATTTGATATTATTCCTTCTAGGATTTATTCACTTTTACCAAACAGAACTCTTAACATATAATTTTAAACCTTGTTTATTCCCTTTTCTGACTATATTCCAACTCATTAAGCATATTTCTAAAAATATTTTGAAGGATTTTTAATAATGGCATCATATCCCACCTTATGAACACACAATAATGTACATTAATGCAATAAGCACTGGAGCAATTCAGAAGTTTCTCACTGGTCTCTAATTTGACTATGCCATGATACATATTTTGTACATGACTCTGCTACATTCTTTAGAGGAAACAGTGACCTCAAGTATCTAACATACACTTTTACATCATTTTGCAGAAAGAGCTCAGCAACAGGGGAGTTATGTTCTTAAATCGTTGGCAATTTTACCAGTGAAAAATATCGCGTTAGTTTCTTTGCATATAGTTTACTTTCTACTTCCATTGCCTATGTTTGTAAGATCATCAACCCTTTAGATTTTACTTTTATTCAGCTGGCAACAGTGTCGAGGAACAAAAATTTAATAGAGTTGAGAAAAATTTTGAAACTTCCTCCAGAGTTGATTTCTACCCTGTATTTCATGCTGGCAATCATCTGTGTCGTTTAACATTCTTTTGCTTTCTATACTATCAAAAAATTCCTAAATAACTTGGCTTCATGTTACCTCTGAAATATTCAAAGTGTCAGTACTTTTTCCTTACTCCTACTCCATCTATTTGTAGCTTCTTTTTAACTTTCCACCTAGAACCAACATTCTCCCATAATGTAGCAAATACATCTCTCTGCCAACATGGATTCAGGTAAAAGTAAATGCATTTCAGTTCAGAAGCCACTTAGCATCTAGGTGGTTTGAGGGTTTTCCTTCTTCCTCTTAAATATGAAGCATTAAAAGTCAAAGACATTGCTGCACCTTGAGTTAGTACAAAATATATTTAAAAATGCATACAGTTCAAATTTTTTGCCTTGCATAGGCCATAAGCTAGTAATATGGTGGGTCACTCCTGACACTGAAAAATGAATCCAGTTAGAGAACCTCCCGAAGGCTGTTGATGTTTGCTATAATAAATAGCACACACTTTAAGTCAAACTTTTTCATTCTGTATTCAAAGGTAATGGATTTTTCGTAACCATAGTAACCTTGGTGTATTTCTGGATAAATACATGAGGTATATACATTCTAGTTTTATTTTTGAATATAAACTACCACATTATGTATTACTAATAATATGAAAAATAGGATGTAGGTTAGTATAATGACAGCTTAAACTAGTATGCATTTTTCTTCCGCAAAAAAATAAATATTTATCAAAAGTATAGGTTCAATTAATTTTCCCCCCAGTTTTGTGGTATTCTGGTGGTGCCATTTATCTTTTTTTGCAAGATCTCCATTAATCTCTTGTTTCTGTCCCAAAACAGATTTTTAAGAATTTTGAGGTAAAAACAATTGTGCTTTAAAGCTTATGATTAAAAACATTATTGAAAGATTGAAGGCTCACTATTGACATTACCAGCAGAGCTTTGTAGACCACTTAAGAGGTGTGAGCAGAGTATGTTCATAAATAGGATGGGAAAAGGCTCCATTTTGTGAGACTGTTTAATGCACCAGGATTGTTTCAAATCTCAGGCTCGTAGCATCCTGATTGATGATGAGCCTCCAGACGGTAGCCAACCACATCATTCTCATTTTAAGTGAGCATCCTACCAGAAATCGGCAATCTTCAAGAAGTTTGTGAGATGTTTCAGAGAAGACTAGAAAGTTCTCAGACACAAGAATAGCAAGAGGGCAGACATCGTGACAAAGAGTCTCCCTCACCCCAAGGAGGTTTTTGTGCCTTGTGCTAATGGAAAGGAAAGAACCGTGGTCCTAGCTTAATCCAACATAACCAAGATTGCTTATAACTCCTGGAACTCCAAAGGAAGAAGGGTCGATAGGAACTGTTAAAAATGAGTGTCTGACACCCAACTACAGGCTATCGGACAATTCAAAGACTACTATGTAATACATCCATAATAGCTTTATGAGTACATGAGAGTACTTGGGGTTTCTAACACTATAAAAAATAACATATTTCTATTTGTGAGAGAGATGAAGGGAAGAGGGAGAAAGAAAAAGAGAGGAGGGAAAGAGAGAAAGAAAACAGACTTCTGGCAAAGTCAGAAAGACAATAAGTATTTAAACATTAAGCCAACCAGTTTAAAAAAAAAAGTGATAAAGCTTTTTTTCTTTTTGGTCTTATTTTCCAAGGTCAAAAAGAAACATGTATAAACAGCAAAATAGAAATGTGCATCCTGAACCTTCCAAACACTTAAGTGTTACGATGAGAAATTTATCGCAGAAGAAGCTATATTGCTTATGGCACAATAAAAAGCATTTAAAGGTTACTTCCAACCAGGCATCATAAGGAATCTTACCAACACTTTACAAATTTTAGCTCAATTATATTGATTCACACTGATGGTTTGCAATAGCCAAGTACTAGTTCCTTTTAGCTTTGTATTTTCTTTAATTTTTGCATTTCTGAATACCATATCTCCACGTATCTGAATCACTCAATTTCTGTAAAGTAAAAGTATAGAAGGGGATACCACTGCCCTTGCTGCGATTCTGATCTGTTGGGCAGGGTACTCGTAAGACAGCACAAGAAGATCTTCAGCTGTGGCAATGATTTCATCTATATTACTGGGCCTTTCTCTTAGCAAACCACATCAAACCTGTGGTTTTATGTCACAGACATGTAGCACTAAATTACAAGAAGTCTAAAAATCCTTGAAAGTATGAGGGAAAGAAAAAAAAAAAAACCTAAACTGGGAGAAAGAAAAGCTGGCGCTCCCAGAGACCAAGTTAGCAAGTTACTCACACTGACCAAAATCTTGGGAGGAGTCGCTCAGGGCTGAGTGACATATCAAACCCCAAGGTTGGTAGACAGGGATGCTTTTCTCTAACAAGCCATGTCCAGCTAGTAACTAAGGTTCCAGTGACATAACTTGGACAGAATGCTAAAGCATAAGTTATGGGTAACTATAGACAATACAACTAGCTTTTCCATTTAAGCTTCCACATAGAACCAACATGTTTCTATAATGTAGCAAATGGATCTCCTCTCATCCCCTAATGTGCTTCCACAGTCCAACCTTTTGTGAAGAAATTAATGTATATTTTAAAATTTTTATTCAAATATGACCTATAATTTGTTAGCCTCTTGAATGGATATTACATTCTTAACTGTTAGCAAAGAACTCTGTACTGGAAGGGATTTCAGACAGGTAATGGGACTAACATCTAGTCAGACTGTAGTGGAGTTAAATCCTGGAAACAGTGACGACATTCATTTTTTTCTTGAGAGCTTTACAAATCGAGGGCTGCCCTTGCTTTTAAATCATTTTTTTAATTCTTAATTTAATTATCAATTCATTTCCTATATGAAGAGTTCATAAGTAGCTAACTTGATGCATCTTCCAAACTGAGCACTTCCGTGAGACTGGCACAAATTGAGTACGAATGTTGTCAGAACCCTTTCAGCACCCCATTTTCATGCTCTTATTTCTAGACTTGGGAGACTGCTTTCCTGGATATTCACATGGATTCATTCTGCCATTTTTGTATTTAATATAAATAGATTCTAAGAGTGCATACCCCTCTTGTACTGGCTTATTTTGAGGAGATGTAGACAGGAGTATGAATCAGTAGAATAATCTTTATATTCCTATGCTTTGTCCCAAATCTGCAGCTACAACAATGTCAGTTGTTAAAATCCTACCAGATGCTATGACAGTGTCAGTTGTTAAAATCCTACCTTCCAGAAAGCCATTGAGACATTTGTAAAATGCAATGTCTACCTCTTTCTCCAAGTACCAGTCTGGAAATAATTATAGAAAGGCTTTACCTAGGAAATTAGTATTTTGTACATGAAATCACTGACCTGTTGTACTCCACCAACACATGATGCCGAAGCTCCTAAATGCTTAAAAATGAAATATTGTGTAGCTGTCTGGCTTATGTTACAAAAGAATATTTAAAGATGTTAAAAACAAACATTTTAACAGACAACATGTAGCACATGACTATGTTTAATTTATGTACACACATGGACATGTGTACATGTGAGTTTTATGTACAGGGGAGGTACCCAAACATTAACTGAGTGCTTATTACTCAGTAATGGGATTCTAGTGTTTTATTCTCTTTTCCTTGAAGGTTTATTTTCTAATCTTCAAATTCTCTAAAGTTTAGGTAGTAGAAAGCAGAATTTGATAGTACTTCTCTCAATTCTAATATAGGTGATAAAATAAGGATAAAGAATGGATATTTAAGAAATCAGCTGCTTTCCCCTACTAATAGTCATTTTTCAGTTCTCCTTACTGTTCACCTTGGTGTCCAGTCAGTCTCGTCACTTTGCTTTCTTCCAACCCATATTAAGAGCAATTTTCTTCAAGCCTCCAGTATTCGCTACGTCCATCAAAAGGTGAAACCTATTTGATGATCTCCCTCATTGTTCATATCCCCCTTTGATTCAGATATTTCATGTTATTTCCTAATCTTTAACTTAAATATATCCTATCTTGCAATATTAACTTATCTAAAATGACATAAATCTTGATGTAAACAATGGAAGTTTACATCAAGTATGCAATTATGTCATCATTTGTTTTCATACTCCCTGTAGACTGTACCAGAAAAGGACTTAATGGCATCTTATATACTCTTACTGAACTAAGTTGAAATAAAATGAGCTAAATTTAAGAAACATTGCGAATGAGGAAATTAATATTTTAAAGTAAATGACAACAAATCCCATTGTATAATTCAGAAGTAATTAATATGCTAAATGTGGCACAGTTTTAATGAGGTGGGCTGTTCCAGTCATGTCTTAGAATTTTTCATTGAATTATCAAAAACGTAACAAAAATTGTATTTGGTGAAAGTGCTTGTAATTGTTCATTGGGGCTACCGCAACAGCCTATCACAAACTGGGTGGATTATACAACAGAAATGTATGGTCTCACATTCCTAGAGCCCAGAAATACAGTTCAGTGTGTGGGCAGGGCTGGTTCCTTCTGAGGGAGGTAAGGAAGACTCTCCCCTATCTTCTGGGAGTTTCCTGGCAGTTCTTGGCACAGACTGTATCATCTGATTGCTGACTTCCTCTTGATGGCAGTCTCCTTGTGCACTTCCTTGGTCTAAATTTCTCCAATACGTAAGGAAGCGCATTATTTTAGACGAGGGCCCATCCTAATGACTTTATTTTAACTAACCACAATAGCAACAACCCAGTGTTCAAATAAGGTGAGGATCTGAGTTATGGGAGCTACCCTTTCAACATACAATTTCAAAGTACACACTGAACTTAAAACTATGTATTTGATGCTGTGATTAATAGCATGCTAACACTTTGCACAAAAACTAAAAATATCAAAGAAGAGAAGGCATTCATTCAACATCAATTTGAAAGCAGAAATGGTAGATTTTTATGGACAAGGCCTGAAAATGACATGTTACTTCTGGACACATTCTAATGGCCATAACTCAGTCTCATAACACCTTACTGTTAGACAGCCTAAAAAGGTACCCACTTCCTGGCTTACAATGCTTTGCATGAGAAATTTAGTTGTGTTTGGCTGGGTTCCCTAATTAATATTTCATAAGGCCCAAATCAAGGTGTTGGATAGTTTGAACTCTTCTTGAAAGGCTGTAACAAGAAACTTCCATCCCAGGGTCTTAGGTTGTTGCCAGAATTCACTTCCAGGCAGTGCTAAGACTGACATCGCTAGTACTTGCTGACTGTCAGCTTAGAGCTGCTTTCACTCCTAGAGACCACTCTCCGGTTGTTACACGTGACGTCCTCCATCTCAGTGATTTAGATCTTCTTGGGCATCAAATCTCCTTCCTATTTGAAATTCTGTGACTTCTTTTAAATGGGGCAACTAAAACCATCTCTTCTTCTTTACCAGGTTAAGACAATCATGGGAATGATAGCTCACATATTCACAGGTCTAATCAGACCCAAAGGGAAGAAATTAAACAAGGGGGAGAGTCTATGGGAGCCTTTGTTTGAGGTCTTCCTACTAGAGTTCAGAGCAGAATCCCACAGTGTGATTTCACTAAGCCTTGCAAAGAATAGCACTTGCCCCAGAGACTTCACCCACAAGTGAGCTATACAGTGCATGTGAAGTGGTTAACACAGTGTACACAACTCTTGGCGAAAATAACCTACATTCCAATACAATTGACTAGTGGACAAGTAATAATAAATTGTTTTACTAGTGGTAGATATAGTAAACTATAGTTATATCACAAAAAGATTCTTAATGCGAAAATAATGCCCTTTAGTCTTGGCTCTAGTTCAGGAAATATTTATTGAGCATCCTCTATAGACAAGACATTCCATGAGAGGGTGGATGTTTCATATAGGATTAAGATATCTTCCTTTTCCTTCATAATATACCCAGTTCCATTGATTACATAGAAATATGTACAATTAAATCTTCCAAAACTAAATTCATTAATATTTTTATTTGAGAGTCCTGACAAGCAATTTTATTATAATATTGCTGTCTAGATTAAAAAAATTCAGAAATACTCACCTGATCTAGTAGATCAGGTTAACATATGAAATTATTGAGGAAGAAAAAATTTGAGTCCTGTAAAAAATAAGAAAAAGATACTACATAAACAACTAAATATAATGCTATCTAGCTCTGTAAAAGCTGTGAGAACAAAGAAAAAGGTAATCACTCTAGAAGAGAAAAGATCACAGAGGATGTCAATTTTTGTGTCTTCTAGAGTTGCTTCAGAAGTGCAGAAAGGCAAGAATAGGGACCATGAAGAATAGTAAATGTGCATTCCATGAAAATCAGATAAACACATTTTTTAAACAAAAATAGCACACACACATTCAATATAACTTAGCACTGTGGTCAAGAAGAGGGACAGTTAGGAAAGAAATGAAATTGACAAAGGACTCACTTATTGGTGAGAAATTTATTCTGAGGCAAGTAAAAATAGAACATGAGCTAATCAGTGTTATAGAAAATAAATCATCAAAGTATATGACATTACTCCAAAATAGTCATGGCTGAACCCATATAGCTGGCATCTCCATTGATTAAGTGGAAGGAAACGTAGGGTAGAATTTTAAATACAAGAAGCTAATTGACTTAATACAGATGGTGAAAGGATGAGAGGAAAGGAACAAAAAAGCATTATGTTTATTTGATAACACTCTATTATATTTCTGTGCATTAGTCCGTGTAAAATAAAATCTACTTATTTTAAATCCTTTTAAATGGTGTTTAAATATTTCCTGATGACACAATCTGCTAAAGTATTTACCCTTGGTACAGATTTTCATTAACCTTGTTGCAGATACAAAGCATAAAACTGTATGTTTTGGGGGGTCTTGATTATGAAGTAAAACCCAGTTATAAAACCACATTGGGATAAGCTTTAGAGTCTTTGTCTTTCTATCGGATTTAGGAAAATACCACTATACAAAAATACCACTATCAACAGACTTTTCATTCCCAGATTGTTAGGATGCCTTTTCTCTGAAAATAACGGCAGAGAGGGATTGAGCCCTCTAAAGCTGCAAATGATATAAAGAATAACCCAGTATACAGGCATTGGTGCCAAAGGGGAATTTAGTTGTATTAGAGACACAAGGAGAATAAAAGAGTCAGAGATTAGATTCAAAGTGCTCTTGACACATATCTTACTTTGGTGAATATTTTTCATTGTTTTTAGAGAAACTACATGAATCCTTCAGGTCCTTTAAGGATAAATTTTCCTTGATGTTTTTTTAAGTAATTTCCAAGTATTAGCTCTGTATTCTACATAGGAAGAATGTATGGCTTATTTCTCCTCTCAGTCTCTCTCTCTCTTCACTCCCCTCTCTACCCTCCTTTTCCCCCTTCTTCACTTCCCTCTCCCTTCCTCTTTTTTAGATTACTTCTTTTAGTAAAGAAATGACTCAAGGATTAATACCAAAAGAAAAAAAAATTACACCAAGGTACTTGATAGCTCTTTTGAACTAGAAATGCCTTTTATAGTATATTTGATTGAATACAGGATAGAAATTTGAATATTTCAAAGGAGGTACTTATTTTTTTTATTATTGGCTTTATAAAATAAGTATATTCACTGGTCCTGAGTCTTTCAGTTGCAAGTGATAGGCATCCCACTGTTTCATCTCTTTCTTTCTGGAAAAGGATCCAGATCCTTACTATAACAAGTGAGCTTTCTCCATTGACTGAGGAACTTGGTCAGACTACTCTGACTTTATACCCTAATGAGTGGAAAAGCCTACTATAGGGGGGCGATCCATCTCGGCTCATATATCCATCATTTGCGTCAAAGAGGCAGAATCTGGTTACTAGATGCGATAAAAGAAAAATACATCCTCTGTCAAAATCCTTATGGGTTAGAGCACAGCCCCAAATTTTGACTGTCATAATCCCAAAATTTATCTCACTCATTAAATTTACAAAACATTAGTATCTTGTCATTAAAGCCCCAATAATCTAGATTATTTCTAATTTTTTCTTATTTAAAACAACATTGCTATTCTAACATATCTTTATATAATACTTTGCATGTATATATTTGCAATCCCTAAAATCAGTCTCCTAAATATTTTTTGTGCGTTCCTTAAAAATGATTTGGTCTTCCTATTTTTAAAAATGTGAACATACCTTAAGGATGCTTATCATTTGCATAGGACCTATACTACAGTTCTTTTTTTTTCCCCAAATTTTTGTATTTTGTAACTCCGTTTCTGTTGAATTTTAAGTGAAGTCGTTTTTTAAAAAAAATAATATAATAGTTTATTTTTACATCATTTTGTCCCTTTTTCCATCTCAGTTGTAATCCCTGTGGGCTTCCCATCACCAAATTACCCATGTGCCATCACCATAGTCCAGTGCATTCCTCCCACCCCATTTTTGATCCCATTCCCTACCCCACCCTCATAAAATGTCTCTGGTATATAGTTGTTCATTGTTTTTTGTTTTTTGTTTTTTTTATTCCTGGTCCTTTATACTCTTGCTATGAGTGAAACCATCTGGTATTTTTCCTTTTCTTTCTGGCTTATTTAAGTGAAGTCATTTTTACTTGCGCTTGTAGTCAAATCTAGAAGTACCTTTCTTTACAGTTTATTTCTTAGACATAAAATCTTAAGATTTCCCTCTCTACCAAAAATGAATAAATACTTGCTACTATTTTTTTGATAATTTATACTTCCAAATAGTCTCATATGTACCATCTCCTTAAGAGTCTTTAAATTACTCAATGATGCATGAAGTCAAACACTTATTTCCATCAAGTAGATTGAGGAAATAGAGATCTTGAAAACTTCATTGACTTTCCTGGAATCATGTAGCTAGGACTAGAACATGGGATCTCCTAATTTTCTGATTCCCAAGTTACATATCTTCTAGGCATGTTTAAAGGAAAAGAATGATGAGAAATTGCATTAATAATATTCTGTGGTGTCAAAATATTAATACAAAATTCATATCTTCATCACATTATGGATGTATTCTTAAAGACAACATGTCAATTAAAATGTCTCTTATTCAAATGTTAGCTTTAGTTTTTAAAAATTAAAGCAGCCTTCTGCTTTTTAATGGGAGCTGTCTGATATTGTGCACTCACAAAATGAGACAAATGTAGAAAGTCTAGAACTATAGGTCCAGTTTCCAAGTCAGCTGGAATTTTTATAATGACATTTCTGTGTGCCTCATCTTATGCCTGACTCACATTATTATGGACATGAAAAAGTAATATATTCCTTTTTTAATGATATAATAGTTTATTTTTACATCATTTTGTGCATTTTTCCTCTCAGTTCTAATCCCCTTGGGCTTCCCTTCACCAGATCACACGTGTGCCATCACCATAGTCCAGTGCATTTCCCTCCCCACACTGTTTTTGATCCCATTTCCCATTTCACCCCCATAAAATGTTTCTGGTATATAGCTGTTCATTATTAGAATTATTTTCTCTCCCAGTCTGTGACACTCCTGCTATGAGTGAAACCATCCAGTATTTTTCCTTTTCTTTCTGGCTTATTTCACTAAGCATGATCTTTTCCAGCTTCATCTATATTGCTGCAAAAGGTATGTGTTTATTATTATTATTTTTTTTGGATTGCTGAGTAAAATTCCATTGTGTATATATACCACATCTTTTTAATCCAGTCCACTTTTGGGCATTTTAATTCACTTATGGGCATGTGGGCTGTTTCCATGTCTTTCCAATTGTAAATAAAGCAACAATAAGCATGGGGTGCAGGTATCTTTTTGAATCAGTGTTTTTGTGTCTTTTGGGCACATACCTAGGAGTGGGATAGCTGAGTCCAATGGAAGCTCCATGTTTAGCAGTTTTCCATAGTGGTTGTACTCATTTGCATTCCCATCAGCAGTGCAGGAGAGTTCCTTTTTCTCCACATCCTCGCCAACACTTGTCATTCGTTGTTTGAAGATGTGCCATTCTCACTGGGGTGAGGTGGTTTCTTATTGTGTTTTTAATTTGCATCTCCCTTATTACAAATTATGTTGAACATTTTTTCATATGCTTGTTGGCCATCTGCATTTCCTCTTTGGAGAAGTTTCTTTTTTGCTTTTCTGCCCAATTTTTGATGGGGTTATTTTATTTTTGTTGAGTTTTATCAGTTCTTTGTATATCTTTGTGATCAATCCTTTAGTTTTGTGTGAGAAAAATTTTTTTCCCAATCAGTGGGATGTCTGTTTGTCTTTTGTAATGTCTCTTTTGCTGTACAGAAGCTCTTTAACTTGATGTAGTTCCATCTGTTTATCCTTGCCTTCACTATCGTTGCATTGGGTGCTCTATCTTTAAAGATGTCGCTGAAGTGTTTGTCGTGTAGTGTTTGGCCCATCATTGCTTCCAGGTATTTTATGGTTTCTGTTCTTATGTCTAGATCTTTAATCCACTTTGAACTGATTTTTTTGTATGGTGTGAGGTAGTGATCTAGTTTCATTTTTTTTGCATGTAGCTTCCCAGTTTTCCCCGCACCACTTGATGAACAATCTTTGTTCCATTGTATCTTCTTTGCTCCTTTGTCAAAGATTAGCAGTCCATATACCTGTGGGTTTATATCTGGGTTTTCTATCTGAATCCACTGGTCTGTATATCTGTTCTTGTTACAGTACTATGCAGGTTTGATTATTATGGCTTTGTAGTGTAGCTTGAAGTTTGGGACTGTAATGCCTCCATTCTCTTTCTTCATAGTCATGAGACTTTTTGCTATTTGAGGTCTTTTGTTGTTCCATATGAATCTCATCAATATTTTTTCTATTTCTTTGAAGAATGTCATTGAGACTTTTATTGGGATGGCATTAAATCTGTGTATCGCTTTTGGTAGGATGGCCATTTTGATGATGTTAATTCTCCTGATCCATGAGCAGGGGATGTCTTTCCATTTCATGGTGTCTTGTATTTCTTTTAACAGTGTTTTGTAATTTTCTTTGTCTAGGTCTTTTACCTCTTTTGTTAGGTTAATATATTCTTTTTAATACACTCACAAACATGGTTTTCTAAAACTGCCATGACAAAATACTATATTGGGCAACTGAAATAGCAGGAATTTGTTTTCTCACAGGTCTAGAGGCTCACAGCCCACAGTCAATGTGTGGACAGGTTTGGTTTCTCTAAAGACCTATCTCCTGGGCTGGCAGGAGATAACTTACTTCTATGTCCTGACATTAATTTCCTCCCTGCTGTCCTCTATGTTGACTTTTATTATAAGTACACCAATCCCAGTGCATTAGGGTCCACACTAAAGCTGTATCTGTTTAAGGAGACTCTTTTCAAGCAGTCATCCTCAGAGACACTGGGGACTAAAATTTAGGGGTGACTTTTGAAGTGTTACAGTTCAGCCCATATCAGTCAGTATATCTGCCACAGATTTTTGAACTATTGTGTAGTTCAACATATATAGAGACATTCATTCATTTATCTATTTTAATCTGCCTATCTCTCTAATTACTTTTTCATCTATTTGTTCATTTATTCATTGAAGGGTTTCTTCCTTTTGTGGGCTATCTCTGAAGGCATACTAGAACAACATGTTTTAAGAATGCTAGTTTGTGGTTCTTTTATTCACTCACCTGTCCAGTCATGTACTTTTATTGAGCATTCTTAGCCAGGGACAGTCTAAGTGCTGTCATGGTACAAGTAGACAGGTGTAATTGACAATCACCCTCTTGCCCATCCCATGATGACCAAATAACACAACTAGTGTGACTAGTCAACTTAGTTGTCTCTCTTATTAAACGGTGATCATCTTTAAAAAAAAAAAAAAGATTATTTATGCATACAGAAATGGGATACAGCCAGAAGTGCAGGGATAGTGAAAGGATTCACCAGAGACTGAGTGGGGAGCAGAACAGGTTGATGGACGAAGTACACTGCTGAAGGGAGCAGCGGGCAGGTCAGGAAAGGTCTGTTGACCAAGTGGATCACCTCTGGGGCTGGGGATTGAACTTGCACTGGCTTGCAGGGCTGCGTCTTTACCTGTTGCACCACCAGGGAGGGCCCTAAATGGTGAGCATCTTAAGGACAGAAACTGTTTCTTTTGTCTTCTGTTCTGTAGTCATGGAAGGGTATACACATGTAGTAGGAAACAGTTGGTTTAAGAGGGAAAGGATCAGGTTTTTCATTTGCCAGAAAATTAGATATTATATGGAGAATTTGCCAGAATGCCAGACTGGTGTTCAGAGGGATGTTCAGAGACAGAACATTTATCTGAGACTCAAAGTTAAACCCAAGACAAGTGATACAGGAGAAACAACCTGTGTATGATGCCTGACAGGTATCATGTAAATATCCACTTCTTATTTCTGTCTTGTGCAACTGTACAAACCAAGGAAAAGCTCACAAGCATACAGCTTTACAAAACCCCTGTAAGGTGCCCATACTATCATTTTCTTATAGTATGTAAATATATATATTAAATATTCAAAATAGGTATCTTATTAAATTTCATGTAATCAATCAAAAGATTGATACATATTTAAAAATTTAATTTTTGTTTTACTCTTAGTAGGAAACTTCAAGTGAGCATCCATGAATGACTGGACTTCAACAAAGGCCCCCTAAACTAGCAATCTGCTCCCTAAACTAGAAATGCCATTCCAACATTTTCTGTACTTCCCAATTGCATTCAAACTGAGGACAAAAAGAGTTGGAATTGAAAAAGAGTTGGAGTAAAAAACTAAAGTGTTCCAGTAGAATAGAGGAAAGTTTGTCTCCTCTACCCCAACTTTTAAGGCTGTTTTGTAAAGATGACATTTTCACATTTCCCTCTCCATTTTTTTAACCACCCTGTTGTGGAAATGTATACAAGTCCAACAACTCTTAGGGATGTACTACTAAGTATGCAAATATCTGAATATCTATTTCATGTGGCAGATTGGAAAATCTCTCTGTGCTACTTCTGTAGTTCTATTATGCAAAAATCAAGCGGATGCAGGTCATAAATTCTATTAGGTTGGAACTCTAGGTGTTGAAAATACTATATAGATAATTTTAAGAGTTTTCCCCCTCAGCTGAATCACTGATGTGAAGTTAAGGTTGGTTTTCAAAATATAAATCAAGTAAATGGTCTCCATCAAACTACCCACCGTTAGTGTAAACTGAACTCCAACAAACTTTAGAGCACACATTTTTTGTTCATCATCTATAGAATTTTGCCTCTATAAAAATGAAGTTTGGTTTCCACATTTTTTGTAATGATACAAATCTATTTGTTTTTATACATATATATATATTTATTTTTATTGACTATTGCTTTCTAACGTGATGTGATGTCAGGTGTGCATCATTAAAAAGCAGCCACTGTAAAGATTATAGGAAGTTCACCACTCAGAGTCTGATTTTATCATTTAGTGACAGCTGTCTTCTACTGTCACTGTAAAAATTATGATATCTTAAAAGAAATGCTGAATTTAAATTAGCCATCAATACAAACATTAACGAAATATTATTAATCAAAGTACTTGAGGAGCATGACACTTTAATTCAAAAATAAAAATACTATAAAATTACTACCATAAAAGGTCTAAGGAAAATTTGTTATTTCAGTGACAGTGAGATGACTCATTAACCTCATCAAGAACAGATTATTGCTCTAAAATAAATCAAATGGGTGTATGTTAATTTATTTTCTCCCTCATGGACATAAGCATCAATAAGCACATATTTGGATTTGTATATTTTATCAATATCAGTTTTTACTAACTTTTTACATAGGATTTATAATACAGTATGATAAAAAAAGAATTTTTGGCTCATTGTAAAACATTAATACTTTATCTTCAATGTTGAGTCTATAAGTATTTTGCTAATATCATCATTGTAATTTGTTGCTAATCAGTAAAGCTTTAGTTCTTCCCTAAATTAGTTCTTATGAGTAGTTCAAACTGCATCATGGAAGAATCACTTCAATTTATAATCTTGCACAGTCTTTTCAAATCATTTACCATTTTATTTTGTAATTTAGTGAAGCAATATACATTAAAGTGGTTTGGAATCACATAGACAATAAACATCTACATGAGATAAAATATAGCCACACTGGAATTTGGAGATCATAGGCCAGAATAATGTGTAATTCCAAAGAAATATCTGAAAAATCTTGTGTCTCAGCAGATAAAACACATACCAGATGCTCCCCAATATTTCTGAAATACATAAAGTACCACCACAGCTATTTCTGAATACACATGTTAAATCAAATAAATTTACTTCCTTTCACAAGAAATCAACAATGTGTCTTGATTTGTCCTCAGTTTTACATAACTACATGATAAACATTTCAAAAGAATACCATTCCCAGTATGTATAAGCATTAATCAATGGGAACAACATTTAAGTTAAAGCATCAGCCTCTGCTGTTTTTGATAATGGTCTAAAATTATTATTTCTTAGGTGTGTAATGCCTTTATGATTATGTGTCTTATTTTGTCTTAATACTATTGTAGGTGGTGCTGTTACAAATAATATACTATTTCTTTTCTTCTTTTCCTTTGAATGAATGAAGAAACTGGGCCTAAAACTTAAGTGACACATGTTTACACAGATTATCTCCAACTTAAACCCAAATCCTTGCTGGTTCCTGTCTTCTCTCTCTTTTTTGTTTCCTGACACCATAATGTCATCCAGGGGTATTAAAAGATTTGCCTCTCTGCTTTTTTTTATGAATCTTATCTTTCTAAATATTAGCTACATCAAACAGAGACAAAGGAAATTGATTACTATGTTTGTTATCAATCAAACAGATATAGCTAGTAACAACTTTATCAGTGAAAAATACACAGTGATTTCAGTTTATATTTCTTATCCCAGAAACACAAATGTAGAGTTGAAAATGTGAGGGAGATTTTTGCTTTTCATTCTGGGTTCTTTTGCCTTGTACTCATCTAATATTTTACTTTGTACACAATACAGTTACCTCAAAATTTGAAGAACTAATTTTGTGAATAAAAATAAGATAATGCAAGTCACTATGTAAACAAGGGCATAATGACATTCACTAATATTATTTTTAATTAATAAATAATGACATTCTATGTAGTATACTCTTAAATGTTTCATACTTTATTGTAACAATGCATACTTCAGCTGTGTTAGGTCTAGCTAGTCAGTTATGGACTCAGAGATATATTGTCTTATACAAATATTATTAATGTCTATCTGCCTGCCTCCATCCATCTGTCCATCTGTCCATCCATCCATCCATCCATCTCTCCATCCATTATCTAAACAGCCAAATGCGATTTCACTCAAATGCTGTTTTTCCCTCCTCAAGGTTGTTTTATTTCTCTGTGTTATTTCATTTGACTTTTTTTAGGAATTCTCTTTGAGAAAAGGTTGTTTTCTGGTTATATGAAAAGGGGAAAGAGATCCAATTCTATCTTTTGTTTTACATAAGCATACCCATAGCCCACTGCTCCTAATATTCAGAATTTTCCTGCTGCTGCACCACAAGGTACCTGAGTCTCTGCCATTGCTGAGGCAGGTAGACTAGATTCCCACGAAAGGTCACCTGAGAATCCACTGGGCAGCAGGCCTGCTCATCTAGGTAAGCTGTCCAGTGGGATTCCATGACCCTCTGCCATTAGCACTGCCGACACTCAGCATGCTTCAAGTACACAACTGGTTAAGGTCGGATGGTGGATGAATGATGTTCTCCCTTTCTCCTTCAAGTGTGACCTACAAGAATATCAAGTGCATTCTAGCATTTTAAACAATTTAATGGAGCAAATATTTTTGTTTTCCTCTTATCCAGAAGACAGATCTGAGTAAGTAAACACACCACTCTTCTTAAAATGATCTCTCTTCTAAGAACCCAGGCGCATCTGGTTCCTCCTTCAAAATGTTTCCCAGTTCGCGATACAAACAGGCTTCTGTTGAGCCATCTCTTGAGTAGTCCTGAGAAACTCAGATATATCTGATTTCCTAGTACACACAAATCTGTTCCTCCTTCTGCAACTGCTAAACCCATCCTGCTTGCCAAGAGTGCTGTTCTCCAGTTCTCATGCAAAATAGGCTACCCACCCACTGTCCGACACCCGGAAAACTTAAATATATGTTACACTCAAGAGGAGGTCCCACATTTATGAGGACATCACAGATAATGTACTATAGCACTAGGGAGAAAGGGAAACAATCATTCTTGCAACCCATGAGTGCTCAGGGCACACTGGGAGACTGGGCACCCCACCAGAAATTCAATGATGCATTCTCAAGGCAGAATTCTCCTTAAAGAAACCCCAGTCTGCTCTTAAAATCTTCAGCTGATTTAAAGTTAACTGACTGAGTTAACCATACCTAAAATATACCTTCAGAGCAACACCCAGACTGGTGCTTGACCAAACAACTAGATACCATAGTCTATTCAAGTTGATACATAAAATTAACACTCACGGCTATATCACTTTAGCCAAAGCTGGTCATTCTATGTAAATGACTCAAGAATAGGTGAATCAATAAATTTCTTGTTATGGACCAAAATCTTCTGCTTGAGTCATAAAGACTTTGTCAGCTTTACCAAAAGCAGTAGTTACTTGTGATTCGGTCACTGTATTTCCACAAGTTGCTACAGAAGCACAATTTTAATATAATTCTTACTTACACCCTAATATTCTAGGTAATTTAATTTAATTATTGGGAATTTAACATACTCTCCTTGTCTATGGATGGAAAAAATTGGTCAGCATATCATTCTAAAATAACCTACAGTGGTATTTTATGATGTATTAAGTAGGTGGCCCTCTCCAAATCACTTTAATTATTAGAGCAAATACCAAAGAAGTAGAAAATTTTATCACAGCATAGTGAAGCCTAGTTTTCTTATAAAAATAGATAGACAGGGCCTCCCTTTTGGTATAGGGGTTAAATCTCAAAGCTATCATCACTATGACTATGTTTCAATCCCTGGCTAGGGAGCTGACCCACATGGCACAGCAGACCTCTACTGTCTCTCCCGCTGCTCACCATTAGCAGTGTATTTCACTAAATCTGCTTGTTCTGCTCTCCACTCTGTTCCTGGTGAATCCTCTCACCACCCCCCACCCCATACCTCTGATCTACACCCCAGTTCTTCTATGCAAAAATAAAACAAAAGTAAAATAGACACACAGAGAGAATGTGAACAAAGTTGTCATCTTAGCATCTAACACACACTTATCCTTTTTTTAGAAATAAAAACATCATGATCCAATGAGGACAAATTATTTGCCTAAGTTCTTGCAGCTAATCAATGGCAGGACCAGATCTAGACCAAGGTTTCTTTATAGCCTCCTGTTATTTGGGTATTTTATTGCCTTTAACGCTACAACCTGGCATCTGAAAGTGTTTCTAAGTTGGCCCAACCCATCTTTCTAGCACTGTTTCTTGTATTTATTTCATGTATCTTGTCTGAGCTAAGTTCAACTGTGCTACTTAAGTTTTACATTTCTCTCCAGGATTGTACTGATTGACTCTTCAGTGCCTTTCTGAAAGCCTCCCCATCCAGATATCTTCACCTTCACTTCTCTCCCTCTTTTTGTCTCCTCTAAAATAGAGGAAGTCTTTTCAGTACCTCTGGTTAGAAGAAATGGTCTTTTTGGAAATTGCAAAAAAAATGTTGACATGTGTAATTGTATAAATTGCTAATGTTCTTTATAGCAAAACAAAACCATTTTTGAACTAGAAAGCAAGTGATAAAACAAGCACAAAATATTTCATACTATGTTTATTTAGTAGGTGTTTACTAAGAGTCTGATAACAGGTCTCATGCTAAAATTGAAAAATATCAAGTCATTAACAATTAGAAGAGGGGGACTCTCCATTTAGATATAGATTTGTTAAATAAATAGGCATTATTCTTCAAAGGGAAAAATATGTAAATACAGCCATAGACATAAAAAATACAGAGAGATGCAACTGTATATAAAATTTTTACATCTTTTTTTTTTAAATTAGGTTTCTCAGTATTGATGCAAGTGGGAGAAGAGTTTATTTGTTTTCTTATGATGCTTATTTGAGTGAAATTGTCCCTTTCTATCAGAACACGTACCACAAAGTTCTGGGTGGTCTCCCTTTTCCCCTGTGAGCCGGGCTCTCTATTCTTCTCTGCCTTCATGTCTGTATTCTCTTTTGGTTCTGCTGATGGATGACCCTGCTGAGGGAGATTATCAAATAGAGGGTGAGATGATTTATTCTCCAGGCTATGTGCCTGCAAACTATGCTCCTCTCCTAGAAGTCTCTTCCTGTAGGACAGTTTTCTGCCTATGTGGGACCAGGCTGAATGGAAGTGGCTTAGGCTGTTTCTGGCCACCAGGTATATTGCTGTTCCCTTTAATCTCCTACCAGACTCTGTAGATAGTCCCTTCCATTCTTTTCTTTGATCTTCCCTCATGACACCTGTTCCTTTGTCAGGACCCCAAAACAGCCCTCTTTGATTTTGATTTCTACTTCTAAGATTTTATGTTAAGGAAATAATAATGTACAGGAAATCTATAGTAAGTGATATAATAGCAGCAAAAATTTATATTATGTAAACACAAAAAAGGGTTTCATTCAAACTAGAGGAAGTTAAGAAGGATTCCTCTAGAAAGAGTTATTGACTTTTCATCTTGAGGGCAACTGGAACATTTGCTCAAAGAGAACTGTGTGTGTGTGGTGTCATCTGAAGGAGATATATTGGTTCTTAAAAGCAGAGGCTCATTACTTTGTAGCTCTCTCTGCTGCTGAAGAAGGTACCTGTGATACAGGGTCCAACAGAGGGCGAGGTTGGAATAAGCACTACATTACTATGCAAGAATTGGTCATGGGACTTCATCGATAAACCATTCTCAATGAGCACTTTACAAAGCTGAAAGAGGAAGGAGCTCAACTAGGAACCCAGTTTGTGATAATAATTCTAGTATGAACCCAGAGACCTCCAAGTTGAGAGCACTTACCACTGCCTTCTAAGTGAACCAGATGGCATTTGATATGGACTTTACACAGTTGAGTAAATGTTGTTGCCTATACATTAACAGTAACTGTACCTGTTTCACAGTTATTGTGAGATGCAAAATAAATAAGAAATATATATATATGCTTCCACATGGACACATACAAATGTATAATATGCTTCCCAGTGCCTGCCAAATAGCAGGGATTCAGTGCTATGTCCATTATTGTCACTGACTTAACACATCTTTGCTTCCCTATCATATTTCATAAGGAACAGTGATTCATAAAGTTAATTCTTCTCTGACAAAGGTGCTGAAGACACTTACCATTATTTTCATTATATCTCATCACTTCTGTTTAACAACATGCCACAAGAGTAGAGTATTGTCTTGTAATATATTAACTGAGTCCTAAGATTATTAAAGAATATGATATTGGCAAAATCTAGTTAAGTCTGGGGGGAACAGAATTCCAGTTTTGCAAGAATTCCTTAGATAAGTTGTATGATTGATGTTTATTTTGATGATATGCCTGGAATGTTATCTCAACTCCCTATCATTGGACTGTGAGTTGAAAAGCACTTAGAAAAATCAAAAGCCAGTTGTTGAGTCCCTAATTCTATATCTCTTCTTATTAAGAAGGAAGACAGAAGTAGAAGTGAGATATGCAAGCGCAGGTATTTATGTGTATTTGTATTTGTATATGTTTATATAGGTGCATATATACGTGTGTGACTATATAGCCTGTGACTATGTGCATATAGATATACACACACACATACAAATATCTGGAGATGAGAATATAAATGAGAAATTGCCCTAGGGTTATATTATAAAAGTAACCAAAAAAGCAATTTTGGGTTCAATATACTATCATGTATTGCAAATCAAATATCAAGATGCACAGGAAGCCAGATTGGCAGACAGCTGGCTAAGAATGCTGTCAGCCTAAGAAGTTTTGCATGGGAGCCTTTTGTTATAACCAGCCAAAGAGGGAAACGAGGAAGCATCATCCCTCATTATCATAACTGACAGTAATGGTTCTTTCTTTCTTTCCGGACTAGTGACTGACAACTCCCAGCAGGGTGAGTGCCCCCACCACCTATAACTTACTACCACCCTGAGGGGGGAGCTAGATCTCCAGTCTCCATTGTCAGTTTTCTGGTTACAGTGAAGTCTTGACTCATAGACCCTCAGGAATACCCCAAGTGTTAGGATTCATTAGGAGAGAACTAGAAGAAGATGCACCCATGTTCTCAAAGGTGCTAAAACCAAGTTTTAAAACCATGCATACTGTGATGATAAAAGGGTACTCGTGAGGAAGATTTGTTTTTGCTTTTATTTTAAGACAACTGAACAGAGGCCTCCCTGGTGGCACAAGGTTAAAGTCAGCTCTATCAAGCTATTACCAGCCACTGTAGCATAAGTTCAATTCCAGGCCAGGGAGGTGACCCACATGGTGCAGCAGACCTCTCCTGTTTCACCCACTGCACCCCTCAGCAGTGTATTTCAGTGATCTACAACTCTGCTCCCCACTCGGTCTCTGGTGAATCCTCTCACCTCCCCCCCTACACCTCCAGCCTAAATAAAAATAAATCTTTTTAAAAAGGCAACTGAAAAAAATATAAGCTCTGAGAAGAACCAGGAAATGCTCTGTGCATAATACAAACCTTGCCTGAGTTTTGATGATAGGAAGGATATGGATTTCTCTGATAAGGTAGCACATATTATAAGCACAAATAGAAAGAGTGTTTAGCTGTAGTTTGGGAGAGATTTTGTATGTGAGTCCTGATGGGGCAAAGTTTTTCCTGCTCTGAAAACCAGTTTGATGGGATGGTATGGATTATTGGTGATGTTTAATTATTCCCCTGGCCAAAGAGAAGCAGAGTTTCATGAGAAGAACCATGATGTTTAGGCTAAAGGAAAAAATGCCTCTACTTTTATTAAGTAGAAGGTCAGAATCTGATGTTTCTGAACTCAAAAGGCTGAGCAAACAATCGCAAAGCCAGGTCTCCACAATGGCAGAGATGAATGGAGCCTGACAGCCCACGTGCGTCCCAGCAGCCTCCCTGCCTAGCAGGCTTCTGTGGAAAGCTCTCCCCAGCTCAGGCCTGCCGCCTGTGAGGTGTTCTTATTGAGCTATACCCCAGCAGCAGTTCCCAAGCTGGAATACCAAAAGACAGGAGGAGAAGCTACAGCTTTGTTGATTGTTCCAGCACCTTAAAACACCCACGTGATGATTTGTGGGGAGAGTGCAGAGAGAAGAGAGAGAATAATCAGAGAAGAGATGTATTTTTTTTAATTTTTTAATTTTTTTTTTGCTTGTAATCTAATAGCAGGAGACAATCAGGAAAAGAAATAGATAAACTGAATTCGATAAGAAAGAGATGAGAACTGGTCTTTAATTTTCTAATGGGAAAAATCAGTAAGAAGATATAAATTCCTCAGTTTATACCAAGAGTTAAAAAAAAATCATTGCCTCCTTATTGGTTCATTTTGTAAATTGAGATCAATGAAATTCTCTGAACAACAGCATGAAATCAATCGTAGAATAGCATATAATTCACAGCCAGTATTGTAAATTATAGTTTGCCTGACAGTAATCGGTGAGGTTTCCATGCCCTGGGATGCATCTCCTTGTACTGTGTCTCAGGATAATGCCAGTGGATCCATTTCTAATGCATATTAGTGTGATCTGTTTTTCCCTGTCCACAACTGCCTGTGTTTGATCTCATGCAAATGATACAATCAAACAAATGGAAACAAGCTGTTGTTTTTGTTAAGGGGCCCAGACACACAGCCATTATGTTCTCCAGGGACCCCACTCTCCATTTCCTAGCCTCAAATTTGTGTCCATACCTGCAATTGCTTGAACCCGTTGATCCACGACATCACCCTTGATGGGCCTGATCAATTCTGAAGACATCTCATCCAATCAATTGCAGTTAACCATGGAGAGCGCTATCCTCATATTCTTATTTACTTTAAATTTTAGATGGGTGGCTCTGTTTATGCCTGAGTCCTGTTTCTACTTTGTGATTAACTTCTCTTTTTGTTCCAGTTGTTCCTTTTTCACAGGGCTGCTCTTTTCCCCACCCAAGGCCACTGTCTCTCTTCTCTAATTTTCCTTTCATCTCACACACTCTCTTCCTGTTTCACCAACGACTTCCCAGTACGGGACACCTGTTCTTTGTCCTCTCCAAGTCCTGTGTTGGGTTTGTTTCCCTCCCTTCTTTCATGCCTCATTATTCACAGGACACACTGACACTTCATCTTCTTATAGAAATACATCAAGAGTAATCCTCTTCACAGTAAATAGTACAGGGATAAAAATGACCTAAAATCAAAAAAAAAGCTAGTTAACCAGACTAGTTATCTTTATACTATTGAGCTTATGGTTTCCAAGTTTTCAGAATAAGAATAAACTCCTCAATTCCTATGACAGCAAAGGTATGGTGATTAGATTTCCCCAGTCTGAAACATGACCTTAGAAATTATTTTTTGGCTGAATTAACTATTAGGAAAAGATGCTAAATTTGTGTGGGATTCAATACATTGGCATTCGCTGTAAGCATAGACGGGATGCCAGTTAAGCATGGAACATTTATAAATCTCAGTTGATAAGACATGGACCTATTTCTCTATTTTTGTGTATGCTTATGTCTTTATTTCTAGAGTTTGAGTTAATATTATCTGATATCATGCTCATAAAATTTAGTGAGAAATAAATGAATTTATCATCACACTTAGGGGAGCCTTCCCTACCTCTCTCCTGAAGGTATAAATGATTCTAGTGACTTACATAGTTTCTTGGTATTTGGAATAAGGCTGCCGTGCCGCCTCCTCTGTGCAAAGGGATTGCTGCTAAAATCACCTCCTCAGATTCAGCAGCTCTCTTCTTTCTTCAGTGTTACACTTGGGAAACCAAAATCCTTTCTATGACCCTCCCTGTCTATTTACACCAAGGGTTTTCTTGGCTGGTATCTGTTCCATTCTTAGACTCTACCTTGGAAATAGGGGCTGGGGTCCCTCCTCCAAGAAGCTTGCATATTTTTTTCTCTTTCCAGAGATTTCCCTCTTTCCAGGCTTATTCTATGAACCTGGAAAATCTGAAGTGTAGAGAGAAGTGGATTGTACATGTATTGTTTCTTCCAAACATTTGTATCAGAATCCTCAATCTAGTGACTGTCCTGGAAATTTCTCATGCTCTTTCTCCTTTCTGACCAGTCACATAATATCTTACAAGTAGCAACCTATTCTGTAGATATATTCTGAATTTCTCAGTAAATTGAGCTATGAGGAGGAGTTTTTAGAGAAACTAGATGATGAGATTTATCCAGAACTAGAAAATGGGACAGCAGAGACAGAAGAGTTCTGAGGAGGTGAAGAAATCTTGGGACCTGGAGAGAATGGCTTTAAAGTGGGTGATCCAAGATCCTATCAAGGAAATTGCAAATGTTTGAAGACTTCGAAAATGAAAAGGTACTAAGAGCTTGGCCACTGTGTAGGGGCAGCAGGGTGATGCATTGATATGACAAGTAGCAGAGAAGGGAGGTCACTAGTTTGTGGTTGGAGAGGACAGATTTTAGATTAAGACTCTTCGGAATGCTTCCAAAGATGATCAAGTCGTAGGTATAACTAGGCAGAATGCTGAATAAATGAAGTAGAGGTGAAGGGCATTACATTTGAGGAAGTTAAAGTGAAGCCAGATTTAGAGATGAGTCATTATTGAGGATGTTGGAGCTGCCAAAAAAGGGATTATGATTGAAAAGAAAATTGAGCCAATGCTGAAGTCACTGAGGAAAGGAGAAGTATGGCTTAGGTGGTATAATAAGGCAAGTGTCAACTAGATTTGGGCCAGACATATTCTTCAATAATGAACTGATGTTGCTAAATGATGGTTATCTTTTCCCCATCTTTGAAATATATGTGTAGATCATAGAATTTTAAAAGTAGATGTAATCCAAAAAAATAAATAAATAAAGTTTAAATAATTTACATGCTTTCTTTCTGGGAAAACCACTGCTAATAATTTGGTATATCTCTAATTCCTGCTTCTTTTGTTTCTTTGTTTTATGATGCCTTTTTGTTTGAGAACAATGTTTTAGCATTTAGGTAAGCACTGTCTTTTTTCTTCTTTGTAATAGTGAATCTCCATCTCACAATTTCAGACCCTCCTTTGACAATTGTATTCATTAGATTTCTGGAGATTTATCATATACTTTGTATATGATAAAAGCCTGGAAATCTGCGTAAGACACATACTGGCATCCCTCCCACTCGTTTATTCAACAAATAAAACAATGTAAATTAGGCATCACCTACACTAGTCCTGGAGATATTGTGGTAAATGTGATCAAAAATATCTATCCTCAAGGAGTTTTCATTCTTCTGGGGGAAATAGAAAATCAACAAATAGTGACAAAGCAATTTCTGACCTGTTTTAAAAATTATGAAAAGCAAACAAAGTGAAATGACAGATAGTACTTGGGAAGATCATGAGAATGTTGTTAGATTATAAAGAACACCATCCAGAAGAGAATGTGCCTGAAAGATGAAAAAAAAAAAATTGGTCAAGTAGGAAGAAGGAGAAAATGATTTAGGTAAAAGAAACACTTGCAAAGGCCTGGTATGTGATTGTGGGGTTCGTGGGTAGAAGCATATGGAAGGAGTGAGGAGACATAGGCAGGTGTTAAGTCAAGTAGTATCTCATTGACTGTTATTAAATTTCATTCTAAGAGCCATAGGGTGCCGCTGCGGGGTGATACTCTGGGAAGCCCCAAGATCATTCTTGACTGATGACCTTGTTTCCTTGTTCACTGACGAAATTGAAGCAGTTAGTAGATAAATCCCAGAAATGTCTGTCACTGTGTATCCAGCTACCAGCCTTCAGAACCGTTAGTCTGCCTTCCTATCTGCCACTATAGTAATCTAGTCTGGCTTCTTCAAGGACCAAATATGCCATTCTGTATGAGTCAATTATTTCACACATTGAAGGTCAATTTCCAGAAATTCTCTCCTCTTTCATCCATTACTTATTTTCCCCCTCTCTTGGGTCATTCCTATCAACATACAACATAACTTTTATCTCATTTAAATATTTTTATTCTCTCTGGAATGTGCTTGCCTTTCACATGTTATTTCATTTCTCTACTGAGAAAATTGTTTATGTTCACCATTTCTAATTTCTCTTCTGTCATCCCCTCATAGACAAACTTGGGTCATACTTTGGACACCTACAACATCACCAAGTATCTAGGACATTGTATTATATTACTGAAGTGATTGGTTGATTTTTATTACTCGTCTGGACATACCATCCCGAGAGCATTCGCTTCATTTGCCTTTAGGATACCCATAGTCGTCTTGTTTTCTATAGTGTACTGGTGACTCTTTCTCTGTCCTTTTGGTTGAGTTCTGCTTTTCCCCAGACAACTTAATAAGTTGCTATGCTAGGGTTTGAGCCCTTATTCCTCTTTGCTTTCCTGTTGGTGCTCACTCTACTTTTATGCTTATCCACTTTAGTACCCTCTATGTGATGCTAACTTCCCATGTGAGCACTCAAGTCAGGACTTCTTCCTCAAATTCCAAACTTGTATTCAAATTGCCTACTTGACATTGCTACTTAGTGATCTAATTAACATATAAAATTTACCAGGTCTAAAACAAGAATTCTTTATCTTTCCCTTGAAAACCTAGTTTAACTATAGTCTTCTTCAACCAAATTTTTGGATACTTCATTTTTTGTTTTCTCAGACCAAAAACCTTAGAGTCAGCTCTATGTCCTCTCTCTCTCTCCCACCTTATCTATCACACGATGAGGATTCTCTTAGTTTTCCCTAAAACATATTGAGAGATCTCCTTGAAGTGACATCAGCAAAAGGTGACAGGGGCTATCTTGGCTCACCTCAGGCTCTCAGCAACTTTAATTGGGGCAGCTTTACATATGCAAAAATACATTAAAATCCCAAGATTTCAGGAGAAAGGTTAAAGCAACTGGGTGAAACACTGAAGTAAGAAAAAGAACATTGGAGATTTTAGGAAAGTTAGATTCACATTCCCCCACTAACAGTCCCTCATTTCCATGCAGCACAATGTGGAAAGAGATGACACAATATCAAGATGCTCCCGAGGACCCAGGTCACAGGCTGATTTTGGTGACTGTAGACTCAAGTGCTTGACTCGCCCCTGTGATCACAAGGTTCCAGGCTACCTCCCACAAAACCAGATTCTGGATTGTCTAAGTAGCAAACTAGCTCTTACAGACCCAGATTATGGACCCACCCAGAAATTTCTGGTGACTGTGGACCCAAAATCCCAGGCCATTCACCACAGATTCAAACACAAGTTCTGCTTCAGTGACCCCAGGCTCTAGAAACACCCTATAGCTTCATGCTGGTCTCCTTGTAATTAAGCGCGAGGTTTGCTCACCTGCTAACTTAAGCATGAGAACTGGGCACTCAAGGACACCACCCAACAGTCCCCCTTCTCCCCCCAGAATCTCAAGACAGGCTGACTGGTGAAGGGATTTACCTGCAGAAGCCAGCCTGTAAATTCTGAAAGAGGTACCTGTTCTCTCAAGGCACAGACACCAGTGAAAGGCCACTAGAATCATGAACAATCAAGAAAATACTACACTGTGAAAAGAAACTAAAGATACAGATATTCTGTCTGATGAAGAATTCAGGTTCATCCGCTTTAAAAATCCAGCAAACTATAAGAAAGCACAGAAAATATATAAAATAAGAAAACAATGCAAAATATAACACGTTCAACGAAGAAATGGGGCATATTTTTTAAACATGTTAGAGTTGAAGAATACAGTGACCAAGGAATTTGATAAAGAGTTTAAATAGCAGACTCATCAAAGCAGAAGAAATTAAATACTTAATGAACTAGAAGACAGATGATTTGTAGTCATCCAGTCAAGAGGCAAAACAAATAAAATGATACTATCGAATGTTGATGTGGATTACTGGATACCACAAAAAAATAAAAGAATTTGCATATCACTGAAGTCCAAGAGGAGAAGAGAGGACCAAAGAAGCAGTAACCTTAGTTAAAAATAAAAACTAAAAACTTCCAAATCTGTTGAGAGATTTTGGATATCAAACTTGATAAAACCAACAAGTCACTCCAGATTTTGAAACTAAAATAATTTTCTCCAAGGTATAACAAAAGTGTCTAAAGCCAGAGGTAAGCAATTTTAAAAACTGCAAGAGAAGAAAAATTCTCACAAGTAATGGGACCACTGTGAGACTATCAATAGATTTATAAGCAGAAACCATGCAGGAAGAGAATACTGAAAGAGGGGTGGGAGGCAAACCTGCCAACCAAGAGTACTTAACCCAGAAAAGTTGTCTTTCCAGAATGAAGAAGAGATAATATTTCTCAAGCTATTAAAACTGAGGTAATTTATCACCACTAGGCCTGCCTTAACAAAAATGCTAGAAGTTCTTCAACTAATTAAATACTAATTAAAATATTAAACTATGTAGCCTACTAGTAAAGATAGGCTTATAGTCACATTTAGAATATTCATATGGTAATGTAGTAACGTATTAATCACTGAACTTAATGTGTGTATTTAAAGACCAAAAATAGCAGCTACAGAATATGCATTCTTCACCCATGCCCATTCTCGAGGACAGATCCTACATTACATCACAAAACAAGGCTTAGAAAATGCAAGAAGACTAAAATCATACCAACTGTCCCTTCTGACCACAATGATAAAATAAAAAATAGAATTCTTTAACAGGAAGATCCAGGCAATAAGAGAAACGAGATACTTATTGATAAGTCCCAAAGGACTCGTGAATCAAAAGAAGATGAGGAGAACAAGAGAATGGCAGATATAAATATTTGAACATATTAGCACATTACAATTTTGACCAAGATTGTGTCTAGTAGTAAGTGCTTTTCTTTGCATGAAGTTTTCTGACATAATAAGTTTACCCTCATGGAAGCATCTGAGGCCTTGGCACTCCTGACTTTTAACTCCCTGAGTTTCATGGAATGTTAATGAAGGCACCCACTTCTGTCTCACTTATGCACTCAAGGTGAAGTGATAGCCTCTCTTCGTGCTGTCTGGTGGGGATACTATACTATACTCAATGTGCCGTGCAACTTATCTTCTGACCATTTGCCTGGGGTATCCCCCCAGAATTGATACCATTGGGAACCTGTAAAATAAAGTGGCAAAGAAAACAAAATTTAATCAAAAGCATTGTAGGTTTCTTCTAGAGTAACATATTTACTGTAAAATTATTTTTTGCCTTTCTTCTAGTGGCTTACATGTTTAACCAATTGATTATATTGTGCATGAAAATCAAAGTGTTGGTTTCCTAGTTTACTCTTTCTAGCAGTACAAAACAAAATCGATTGGCCTGAATTAGGTTGCATTTTATTAATCTCTTAAACATGAAATTGTAATGGTTCAAGGTCAATGAGACTGAAAAATATTTGTTACTTAGAATACATCTAACATTTTGCAAGTGTTCCAGAAAATGCTGATTATGTGTAATAGTCAAAAAAGTGTGAATGATGTATGAATCTTGATAAAGTCAACTTAACTTTGGTTGGGTCAATCAACAAAATAATTCCTGAGTTCCTCTAGAAATAAGGTGGTCAGGGTATTTCAGGACATTGAAGATTAGTTTATGTTAATGCAAAGAAACATGACATCCATTGAAAGAGTAGGCATGTATAAACTACTAGAGAATTCACGGTAGGGCAATATTAGTAGCTAGAACTTTCTCAAACTCCTGGCCATCTTTCATACCTAATTCAGCCTTATGTATGCTATCTCATTCTTTAATTCTTTATTCATGTTTCCAAGTGCTAAATTAGTTCAACAGAAAGGCCGTTAGACTGAATTCATTCTTTGTCATGGCACCCTACATAAGCAAATGCAAATCTAGGCTTAAACACTGCACCGTCATGAGACAGCCAAATAGGTTTTAAGCTGTAGCTATCAATTATTTCCTTACTTTGCTTCATCACTTTCTCTACAAAAGTCTGTCCCTGCATGCCTGTTGGTAACTTGTTCTAACAAAATCTTAGCAGTTGTAATATGACTCAGTTTATCTTTTTTAACAAAACACATATCTGCCAGACATTGTGCTAGATACACTGACAATGCAGAAATTCACTGAGTGCTCAGTCTAATGATCAGGTAATTATGTAAACAAATCCTTGCAACACACTGTTGCAAGTGTTAGGCTGAAAGTGTCCCAGATCTCTTGGGAAAAGACGGGGAGGTTAACAGCTCCACCTTGTGCCAGGTGCCCGCTGCATGTGTTAAGAACTTATTAAGAAAGCTGCATTTGTTTTGATCCCGGACAAACTGAAGGTCAAATACTTGGTAAGGAGGAGAAAAGAAACCAGTCAAAGGGAATCACAAGTGCAAAACCATGTTACAAGTTATGTATTTGCATTTCAAAAGCAACTACTGTTGTCTTCAAATATGCTTTAACAAATAATTTAAATGCCTCATTTATTTTTTAAGAGAGCCATTGAGGCCCTCCCTGGTGTTGCAGTGGGTTAAAGCACAGCACTAAGAAGCTAAAGCCATTTCAGCATGAGTTCAATCCCCGCCCCAGAGGTGACCACATGGCGTGGCAGACCTCTCCTTACCTGCCCGCTGCTCCCCTCAGCGGTGTACTTCATCAGTCTGCCTGTTCTGCTCCCCACTCTGCCTATGGTGAAGCCTCTCACCACCCCTGCACCTCTGGCCTATACCCCAATTCTGTATCCATAAATAAATAAATCTTTAAAAAGAAAAAAAGAGAGAGCCATTGAATTACCGGTAAACTCTGAAAATGATACTCTTGGTCATAAACCTTCAAGAAAATAGACAAACTGTTAAAAAGAAAAAGTGAAGCTAGGAGTTTAACTGACGTTTGTCTATTTAAAAGTAGACTATAATATATTTAAAGCAGAGATAACCTGTATTTTTATTAATTTTAAGACTATTGATTCTTATTTTAAATTTTGCTTTAACAGTTCTAGTAGGGATGTAAAAGAGAAAAGACACCTTCTGAATGAAAAATATGTTGATAAATCATTTTCCCCCCCCTAGACTTGGCAGTGTTTCCAGCCCACCAGTTTCTGGTCAGGGTATGCACATATGTGGGCTCTACAGATAGATCCTTGGACCAACTACACCCAGTGCAGATGCCACCAGAAAATGTGGATTCCCCGAAGCTGACAGTCCTGGATTCTACGGCTTTCTACATACAGTAAGTCAACATAATGTCTCTGGTTTATACACTGGTTCATGCAGGAATTCCAGTGAATTCAATCAAGGGAAGGGTTTGTGACATAAAATTAATTTTATTGTGATTAAATGCATAGAAGTGATTAGTTCAGTGGTTCTGGGAACCTTTGATTATCACTTGCCAACTTAATTTCCATTTTGTCTTTATGCAATCAGGCTGAGCTACATATGTACACAGATTCTGTGCAAACTTCAATAAAATAAAAACTGACCACTATTGTGACTGCCTGGGGCTTTTTTTATGTGAGGCATTACTTGTAATAATGTGGAATTAAAGAACACGTACACACTAGGACCTTCTTGTTTCCTTACAGTGGCAGTCAGAAAGAAAAATTCACATATTAATATGTTCAGATTTCTTTTGACCATAGAAATTCTTGTCCACTTCCTAATACATGAGGTACAAGGTGTTTTGTAGTATTGAACTAAAATTTAATAAACCTCTCCTACCCTCAATTAATACTCCCCCATTCATCTCTCTCAGTCTCAGTCTTGTCATCTCTTAAAGAGAGTTTGGGCTGAATGAATCATGCTTTTCTTTTAAGCTTGAAAGTCCTATGGTCATGTCCCATTGTTCCAACTCTACAGGTTCCTCTTGGCTTTATTCCATCTGTCCTAAGCTCAGCCCACATTACTTGCCCCAAAGATTTCTCACTACTATAAATATTTCTCAGTTTACCAAATCCCTGTCTATTCCATGCCTGCTTGGTCCCAATGACACTTTGTAACCCTCATCTGGAATTCCTCTACTTTTCTTTAAGCCTCCCACCTCCCATCCTCCTACCCTCCTATCCAGTACACAATTTTGTGTATTTCACTGATGTATAACCTCATTCAACACATTTTAATAGATTCTTTTAGCCCTTCCAACCCTCAGCTTTTCAGTATTCTGTAGTTGTTATTAACTAAATTTTTCAAGATAATTATTTTTCTCTCTCCCACCCTGTTTCTCAAACTTTGAGATGTTCTATTCTCCCAGTTTTTCTTCTGTGACTTAGGTTATTAGTCAATGATTCATTCATACATATTTGTATACTAGAGAATTAAAAATTATAAGTAACCAGGGGACAGGCACTATGTTCTAAGAATAGGCATTTAATAATAGTTCTAAAAAAAAAGTCTATCACTTGGATTTTTAGATGTAGTATTTACTATCTCATGAATCCAAGTTCCTTTGTCTTTTAAAAATCCTGCACACATCAGTGTGCAGCGGGTTAAAGCACAGCACTAAGAAGCTTATGCCACTTCCGCATGAGTTCGATCCCCGCCTGCCCCGGAGGAGATCCACATGGCGTGGCAGACCTCTCCTGACCCGCCCGCTGCTCCCCTCAGCAGTGTACTTTGTCTATCTGCCTGTTCTGCTCCCCACTCTATTCCTGGTGAATCCTCTCACCCTCTGCATCTCTGGCCTGTACCCCAATTCTGTATAAATAAATAAATCTTTAAAAATAAATAAATAAATAAATCCTGCACACATCAGGTTCGACTGAATGAGTAATATGAGTAATGATAATAATGCTATTTTTTTCCATACCAGGTGGAAGCAACCAAGAAAAGTAAATGGAATTCTCGAGTACTGCATATTACATATTTCAAATCACACACATGGTTTTACAATGTGGGATGTCATCCATAAGAATACTGAACTTTTTGAGGACCGTACGCTGCGATATCTTTCCCCTGGAAATAAGTACCTCTTCACACTGGGGGTAGGTTCACTTGATGTCCATCACTTTTCTTGTCATCACCCCATCTTTTCTTGCTTTCCTTTACCTGCATTCTCCCCACCCTGTCCTGCCTTCTTTCCCCATCTTGCTTAAAAAAATCCCAAACATCTTCACATAGTTGTGCTTCAAATACACTTCATGCCCTAAATTTGAATTCTGTTTATCTAAACTTACATATTTATTTTACATTATGCAAAATGATAGAATAACCATCTGAGTCAGTTGATTTGCCCAATCTAATTTAGAATTATCAGAAATTATTTCTTCCTTTACTATTTTTAGAATGTTATAATTGCTGAGGTCTTTTTCTTAAATGCTTAGATTAATACATCATTTCCCCCTGGAGCTTGTATGTATTTGCAAAACACTGTGCCCTCTGAGAAATGTAGGCCTTACATTTTATATGAAGGTTTAAAATACCCCCAAAATATTCTTGATTATCATCATATCCTGGTTTACATTATGCTTCTATCTCAAAAAAACAGTGACTTAATAAAAACCCTAGCATCAACGTCGTTTAGAGGTTCCTGTAGACAATAGCATTTTTTTAATGCAAAACAGCACTTTTACACAAAGGTCTTTGGAAAGACCTTGATATTATGGTGGAATTTATACTCAGTAGTTCCTTTTGTTTTTTTGATGAAATATAATCTTTTTTAAGTTTAATAGCACATCTGAAAATAACTGAATATAAACATGAGATTGCCCCTATTTGTTTTAAACGCACTCTTCATTTTATAGCAATACCTATATAAGGATATTTGCTTTGATAAATGCCATAGAAAATATTCTGCTCTTGATTATGAATAAATTTACATTTATGTAGACACTGTGTATGCATTCATTTTACTTAACATGCTCTTGAATGCTCTAAATATTATACCACGGGAAAATAAACTACATTCAACTATTGCTAACTGTCTGACCTGGCACCACAAACAAGGGCGTCAGCCATGGTTCCCAGTTGTGCTGGGCTCTGAGCCCCACACTGTGTCAGCACCCAGGCACATGGCTTCTCTGACTACGCAGTGGGATCACCCAAGAAGTGAAAAGTATATTAATTTGATTTTCAAAAGCTGGGGCAGACAGCCACACTCTTTTCAAAACAACGGTAAAAATATCAAAATCAAGAGAGGACTCAATGGCTTGGAAACAACCTAAATTACACAGAAATTGTGGTGGTCTTTGTTTTTATCAGAAGAAGGGAAATGACATAAACAAAGTTCTATTCCAAAGGCAATTTTTAGGATATTCTTTGCAGTCCATCAAAATCTAACCCCCTATGTTTTATAAATTGCAATACCTTAGAAAATAAGATACTGCTACATTAAGTGTTCACCCGCCTGATTTTAACTCAGGTTTTGCCTCCAACTATGTGACCACTGGTAAATCACTTAATGTCAGCACTCTAAGGTCTCTAAGTCTAAAATTGGAATCTTTGAGCCCTGAAATTCTGGGGTGCTAAAAAAAATCACCAAATAATACTGTGTGGGGCCAGATAAATCTCAGTCATTGGATAATGCTAATGCAAAATGTCATAAAAATCTGCAAGTCTTTGCCCTAACTCTTGTAAGGGAAATCAGTTTTCCCACGTTTTTCAATTTCAGTGTATTTATTAGAAATCGCTTTCATCTCTTTACAAGAAGTATTCAGCTAAAAGGTTTTTAATTTAACTCTGTTAACCAGTAAGTGAAATGAGCCATACCATTTAGGTTCATCTTGGTTAACTGAGGGATTATTGTATATTTCACAGTTTTAATACAATAAACTAGCTTTGAAGGTTTTTATATTAGCAGAGTAGAGATCAGGTTCTAAGCCAAATGGAGTTGTCTTTATAGATAGTGTCTTGATAAGTGTTATAAAACAATTCATATGCATACAGATGACAAAGCCTTTTGCCAGGCACTGAGAGAGAGGACTTTACCTGGGGATGGGAACTGTAATGACTTACTACACACTTGGAGCAGGTATGTCACTTCCTGTGGCTTCATTTCATTGCCTCTATTGACCTGAGTATAAACACCCGAAGCATAGAAAGTGCATCTTTCAAAAATCTATCTGCAGGGTCAACCAGTGCCTGGTAAAAGTGGAAGTTCAGCAAACAATTCTAGGAAGAATGAGTGAATTAATGAATGAATGATCACTAAATACATTTATATCATAAGGAATCTGAGATTTCTGTTATGAATTATATGATTTGCTATAAAATGCAGTGTTGGGGACATGGGTTGCAAATATGTTCCTTCTACTAGAAGAAACAATATGCTATGTTACTTCATTCAGCAGATGATATTGAGAAGTCTAGTAGCTCCTCATAGATATTAAACTAGCAACTGAACAAAAAGACAAGTATCAAGATAGGTGCAATATAATTCTTTTAAAATCACTGCTAGATTTTTGACTCTTGCAAAATGTTACATTTTATATATATTTCCTGAAAGATTTTTGGAACTGATGAAGTAAACTTTTCAAAAACTCATTTTTAGCTAACATGAAATGCAGACCTAAGTGGAGACCATAAAATAGGGTTGGGGTTGTAGGCTAGAGTCCTGATTGTTGTCTACAATTGGGGAGGGGGGGGAGTCTAGTGGCAAAAAGTCATTTTCTCTCAAACCATGGTTTCTGAATCAAGTTGGAAAGTGGACATTCTGATTAGAAGGACTGATGGTTATAGACTTTTACCTGAGATTAGAATCAGTAGCTAGAGATAGTATCACCAAGAATAGTGTAAGGATGTTAACATGAATCGACTCTTTTCTTTAGCCACTTACCTTGTCTTCCTCTTTCTTCCCATGAAATCTCCAGCTTTGACCTCTTCCTGGGGCAGATTTTAGAATTCTACCTGGAACTTTGCCCTGAATTTCAATTATTTAATTCCAAAGGAACACTTGATTACCTCTCATTTGGCCTACCTCTTCAGACCCTGTTTGCAAACAGACCACTAGAAAATAGAATGCTGGTTTTTACTCTTCCTAATTATCATCATTCAAAAGTAATTGATATACTTGTGTCAGTTACATGCTTCATTGTATCAAAATTTAATCCCGTTTGGTTAGAAATCACTCATCATTTTAGGGCAGTATTATGACTCTGTGATTTAAAGAGAAAAATAGTTGTAATTGATTAAAGGTATAAAACATGGACTGAAACACACTATTTTAATGACACAGAGGCTTTCAAAGCCCTTGCCATTCCATAAAGACATCTTTCATCAGTCCCACGATTTTATCTGGATTTTATCTGGTTTTCCACACCAGGATTTGAAGCAGCAATCTGTTGCATTGAATGCAGCTGCCTCTGGTGCTGGCAATTCAAACAAATACTGATTGGTTCACTTTCATTCAGCTAATACCAGATCAAACCAATCGGAAGCACCTTTAGGGAAATTTATGTCCTTATTGGAAGAGCTAAGAAATCTCACTGTTTGTGAAAAACTTCTCAATGCTTACAAAAGGTATGTGGACAAAATCATTTGCAGGTAATTCTGTTATTTCGCCAGCCCCCTTTTAAGTTCTGTTTCATTACAAGAAACATCCTCTCATTAACTCATGGATCCTTAGAAGATTCCTCCGTCAAGTGATTAGTTTATGGATTTTAAATGACTCAACACAAAGAATACTTCTTCCAAAGCAGAAGTTGTCTTTGTCTATCCCAAAAGGCATCATGAAGTTCTCAAAGTACATTTTAAATCACAGTTTTTTAAAAAACATGGCATATGTCATATAGTACAGTGTGGCTTTGGGGGAAGTTAGCAAAGGGGGCGTCTTAGGACATGAGTGAGTAAAACAATAGTGACATATAGACAATCAAGATTAAAACCCAGTATGCTATGAGTTTACCAATATGAAACTACAACATACTCCCCCAAGGAGAAAAAAATCTAGGAAATGCAAGTGGACAGATTTATCTCCCTCTGAGGACTAGAAAGAATGCTACGTTGACCCTTTTCCTTTGCTATCTTCGCTGTCCCTACAGCCTCTTTCCCTCCCGGGTTGTCTGGTGGACTTTTAACACATTTGGAATGTTTTCTTTGAATTTTTCTATTTCTGGGGTCAGACAGTTATTTCGTGGGCTAACAGCCAGATATCCAGCATTTTATGTCAGGGCTGGGCTACAAGCTCCATTGATTCCTCTGTATTTGCAAAGATTCTGTTCTCAGGAGGTGTATGGTTTCCTTCCTACATATATATGCACATACCACAGCTAAGAATTAGAGGAAACCCACTGTGGTTAATTAGGTCCCCAATCTTAATGCAGTTCCATGCCCAGGCTTCAAGCGGGCCCATCTGAAACTTGCTTAAGCTGATGAGAAATGATCCTGAAGACATGGGCTGTGGTTGTATTTTTGCAAGAGGAAGTAAAACTGATCTCCATATCTGCTGACCACTCTTTATATGATTAGTGAAGAATTTGCATCTGTTTGCAACAACTTTGCAAATATTATATTTCAGTATAGGAAAATACTTACAAAAAAAAAAAAAAAAGAAAACAGTCCAGCTCCCTAGTTTTAGAGAAAAGATATGGACTATTTCAAGTTACAGAAGGTCATTCTCAGTATCTCAATATCAAACCTGAAAAGCAGCAGACGGTACCAAATATTTAAAGCGATATTTTCATTTTTTTTAATTATTAGTATCTATACATGAAAATTGGCACAATAACTTATTTTTACATTGTCCTTTGATTTGGCTTCATTTTCTTACTAATCTTGGTAAAAATTCAATGCTTTCTGAAAGATTTTCACCCTTCATTGGGTAAATTACATTTGTAACCAAAAGAAATCCCGAATAAAGTTAAAATACAGTTTTCAAATATGAGTTGCATAAAACTATAAATACCAACTTGCTAGCTAATATGAACTGGCTAACCTCTGGCTTACCCACTAACTAAACTTAGGTGGCAATAATATTTTCCTCAGACTTTTACTTTGGAATTAATTACCTTTGATAAATGCGTAGAGATTCTGAGCCTCTCTCGTATCCATGATTCCATGTCTGGAAAGGCACTCCTTAGGGAAGAGAGGCTTGGTGACCACCTGATGTCAGAAGCCTCCCTCTCTGGCATGAGTAAATAACCTGACCCTGTAAGTCACTACACAGTCATTCAATAAAAGCTCTACTGTCGATGTATGACAAATGTAGCCTTACTCAATTTCATCTTGTATTCTATTTTAAATGTATGGGTCACACTCTGTGAATAAAAGGCAACTATGTTTTTTCACCTAGAAGTCACTTTTATCCTGAAATGATCTTTTCTCTCTAGGACTTTTCTCATATTGTATGCCTGTATGTGTAAATAGGCGTATCTGTGTGTGTCTAATTCTTTCTAGGAACCTTTGTGTGAAGCCAATCTTACCGGGGCTGTTCACCCAGGAAATATATCCCTACATCTCTGAGCTCTACTTTTGAGGTTATTGTCTAATTATCAGAGATGGCTATCTTATATCTTAAAAGCTAACTGATTCAGTATGAAGCCTTAGCATTGAAACAGGTTTTTTTGAAGGAGTGATTGGTAAAGAGAGCCTGAATTCAAAGAATCTGGAACTCTCACTATAAATTGTCTTTCTTCAATGCTCATCTCAACTTTAGGAGCCCAGAGTGAAATGTGCTGTTTTGCATCCCCCTTCAGGCTTGCACAGGTGGGTGCACAGTGAATGTGGCCAGTGAAGCCCAGCCCGAGGAGCGTGGGCCTGAAGGCTCTCCAGTCCCCAAAGCACACTCAGATTCACCCCACTCCAACATCTCCTGGTCTGAGCCTGAATATCCAAATGGTAAGTGAACTCTTTTAGCCTCAAGTTAAAAAGATGATTAGCAAAGGTAAATTAATATTCTAAATGGCAGCTTATATGTGGTGCTTAATTTTTAATGATCATTTTAGCACATAAAATACCTGAGATAGTATCATTGTCTGTAGTTGGAAGATTGTGGTTTTTAGGCTAACACACAATTTTGGTGGCTCAAAAGTGCTCCCTTTTGATAGTTTTTGTGTACTGCATCTTATTGTTTAAAGTGCTTTTGGAGAGGTAAAGAGGCCACATGGTTTTCCCAAAGAATGTGGGTATAAGATTTCATTGTGTTTTCAATGACTATCTGCTTTTGACATCATTCATCCATTCTTAGAGAACTAGAGGGATGGGATATTCACCTACATGCTGTATTTCAACATGCTTCTGATTTAATTTTATCATTTAAAAGACCATTTAAAACTCTGTGTTTTAATATATTACCTGTAAATATTTCAACATGTGTTAAAAAAATACATGCATTAGTTATGCATGCACTTACACTTGTTTTACTTGAAGTGGATTGCATATTTCTAAGCATGAGATATGTTTGCAGAGTGTAGAGAATTGAGTCAGTTAAAGTTCACTAAAACAAAATCTTTTTACTAAGAGTTTCTAATAATTTAGAGAAGATATTGTTTTATACACTTAGCAGATATATCCGGTTTAATATAACATCTTGTCATTGTTCCATGCTGATTGACGTTACAGAACATCAAATTTGTTCCTCTTAAAGACAAATATCAAGAAGACTTTTAATTCCATAAAAACTGCTTAAAGTAACTCATTACTGAAAATTGAAATGCCCTCTTTTAGCATAGCTAAAAAGAATGAAAGAAAAAAATTGCAGTTTTATTAGTTTGTCTTATGTTTACTGTGATATTAATTATTTCCATCACCTCATTTTAATTAAACTTTTGGCAAATGCATTCTATATATTTGAGGTAATAGAAAGAGCTCTAATAATTATACTGAGTGATTATCTCCACTATTTGAAGTTATCCCTTTTTATTATTACAAATTTCCTAATAAAAAATAAATGATATCTATCTCATACTTAGATTAAAACAGTCAAAAATCTTGCCATACATCATACTCCACAAAAAAAAATTGTGACAATGAAAACATAGTGGCCATGGAAATGTAAGTAGTTTATTCCTTTTGGTTTGTGATGTGGCCATGGAAATGTAAGTAGTTTATTCCATTTGGTTTGTGACATGACCTTCACCCCAGCCGATCCTTACAACTGGAACTATAATTCCACTTCAACCATAGGTTGACTAGAGCAATATATCTAACTTTTCAAAGAATCCATTATAAATAATGCTACTTGCCATGAATTGCCTTCCTCTGTGAAGGAGAGTCTTTAAGTACTGTGTCATTATCACTTAATTCACACCGAAGGCACTTTCCTCAGGCACACCTGGCTTAATTCTAGTGCCTGGCTTCACACTCCTGCAGATACCACACTGATCCCCTGAACTCCCCAACTGTTTCTCTAAGCAAAACTTTGTATATTCCCTCTGGCAAAGGTGTGCTTTGCAGGGGGAGATTTCAGGTAGGATGTCAAATCCTCTAAAAAGAGCAACTTTTTGGTCCAAGGTGGGTAAAAACCATTTATTTGTAGGACGTTGGTCCTTCCTTTGCACTGCCCTGAGCCTTCCAGGAGAAGTGGCGCAAAGGATTACTCTTTAATGAATGTGTGACCTATATTGTGTGTGAATCACCCCTGCATACTAAGAATCATGCTCCTGATAGAGCTTCCAGGTCTCATGAACCACATTCCATTTTAGAGTTCAGGCCTGAGACTCTTGAGAAGTGCTTTCTTTCCCTCTTCCTGAAGTCTACCATGCTAAAATCAGCATAGTTATCTGATGACAACAAATTTACTCCTTATTGTCTAGCATAAATTTTACTATCATTTTGAACCAGTTAAAATACATTTTTAAATGATAGCAAACTGTCTAGGAAATTCTTATTCCTTATTTTTCCTTATAATTTCATATAACTATCTACTACCATTACTAACCAAGTATGAGCTGCCTACCTGCAGGCATTCTATGAATACAGTTTCCTGCTCAGCCCTGCATTTGGCCAAGATAGCAAGGTGTTAAACAGCTGTTAAATGAGCTAATATTTGCTGAGAGGAAGGACAGTAATAAAATGGTAATTGTGCTAATGTGGAAGCAGATGCATTTGCAATCATGTAATAAACATGCATGCACATTTGTAGCATGTCTTAGAATTTTGTAAAATTAATGATGATATTAAAAACAGTGGACGGACATCTCCTGCTTGACCACCTAAAGGTTCAAAGCCCAGTCATTTAGCATAAGAATTCCTCAGCTTGGTAATTTGTAGCTATTCCAAGGAGAACTACGTAGAAGCCATTTCCTCCATGGCACATATGGCAAGACTGCATCATTCATTTTACAGCTGAGTAGAGTTCCATTGTGTAGAGAGCCCACATCTTCTTTCTTCACTCATCTGACAATGCATTTTAGAATGCATCTTGGGCCCTCCCTGGTGGCATAATGGCTTAGGATGCAGCACTGAAAGCTTGCTGCAGCTGCTCCAATGCGAGTTTCATCCCAACCCTGGAGGTGACCCACATGGCGAGGCAGACCTCTCCTGACCTGCCCACAGCTCTCCTCAGCAGTGCACTTTGTCAGCTGGCCTGTTCTGCTCCCCACTCTGTCTCTGGTGAATCCTCTCACTGCCCCTGCACCTCTGGCCTGTACCCCAGTTCTATATGCATAAATAAATCTTTTTTTTTTAAGAATGTTTCCCATCTTAAGGTTTTTCCATATCTAGCCTTGCTCTCATAAATAATGCCACAGCAAACATCAAGATACATTTGTTTTTCAAGTTAGTGCCTTTGTATTTTTTACATAAATACCCAGGAGTAGAATAGCTGGATCATTAGGTAATGTTAGTCTTAATTTTTTGAGTAATATCTATACTGATTTCCATCGTAGTTACACTGATTTACATTATAGACTTTGGGTGATGGTCTTGATGTAGAATATACAGATGTCAAATTATATGTACACCTGAAGTCTAGTTGAGCCTATAAACCATTATAGACCCAATGAAAAATTATTAATAAAAACTGAAAATTTTAAAAAGAGCCATGCAGTGTCTAAGAAAAATCAAAATGGAGGCATTACAATCCCAAACTTCAAGCTGTACTACAAAGCCATAATAATCAAAACTGCATGGTACTGGAATAA
>NW_004567119.1:23798169-23817160 GCF_000260355.1 Condylura cristata | reverse complement strand
TGGTGATGGGAAACCCGTGGGGATTACAATTGAGATGAAAAAAAAATGTGCAAAATGATGTAAAAATAAACTTTTTAATAAAAAAAAAAAAAGAGCCATGCAGGATTTGGTTCATACATGCCATGTGCTGTTGTCAAGACTTGATGTCAGCACTGGCATAGTAAAGGAAGAGTAAGAGGCAAGGTTTCCATCAGCCCCTGGGGAGAAGAAAGGGTTTTTAAAGATCTGGGGGGAACATCTCCCCAGTTCAGCCTTTGGTTTGCCCTAGATTTGTGAGAATTTAAATATGAACATATACCAATATGGCAATAATGTCAGTAAGAACGGAAAACTTTTAGCTGGTTGATTATTCTTGTGATTTATACATCATATCATGAAGATGATAGACATTACTGAAGGATCATTGAATTCATCTTTTTGAATATATTTATTATCTCAGGAATGGATAGTGGAAAAATTAATTTATAGATCTTTTATATACATTCTGCAAATGCTATCCTTCATGATAGTAAAGAATTAATTTTGATAATATATGTACACAAAAGTATATGTATAAATAACACTTAAGAATTACCCTCATGGAAAGGAACTGTTTGATTTTCTGCTAATATTAATAATGGTGATAATGATAGTTACAGTATATAATTATGTGCCATGCCAGCTAATTCATAACTAGCCCATAACATAGGTATTATTATTACCATATTCAGATGCAGAAACTCTGGATTATAAGTATTAAGCAACTTGATTACTTAATATAGATTCCTAAGTAGGAATTCAATATGCAGTGTGGATGCTTCAAAAATTCATGATTTTACTGACTGTACTCTGCTACTTTTGGTAGAGATGCTCATAACTTAGAGTTCCTTCTAACTGTTTGGAAAAAAAGAAAACATGCAGTTACTATTTTACTTGTTCAATGTCTTTGTGCCATTGTTCAGTAATTCTTAAGATCTCTATGCTGATGTTTCTCTGGTTTTAAAGAGAAAACTATTTTTAAAAAATAGTTTAAATACTGTTCTATTTTCTGTCCAAATAACTTTATTTTTAAATAGTTTAAATGCATGTCTATTTTTTGTCCTGAAGTGCTCAGTTTTCATATAATAAGTGGGGGGGGGGGGGGATATACAGAATTCAGGGAATCACTTAGGAAAACTGCTTGACAGTTTGAGCAAACCTAGTATAACTTTTATGAAACACCTCCAATCAGTTTGTCAGGTAGAATTTCCAGAGCAGAGTCTTTTTTAGATTCCGTGGATTCCATTTTTAGGAGAGCATGCCAGTAATAAGGCATTCTTCCACAATGTGAAAGCTGTTCTCTCTTTTCCCTTTTAATTGAAGGATCAAGTATTCACATAGGGAGATATCTGCCACATTCAATCATTGTCCAGACCTTGGGGGGAAACCCTGAGCCTACATCCACATTGCCATGCTGTGCTGGAAAAAACAAACAAATATGTTGGGAACATTCTACATTCACTATGTATGTTATTTTTGTGACATACTAAAGCATTGCTGTTTAATTCTTACAGTAAACACCATTCTTTAAGGTACACAGCAATACCATGTATTAAATGTGCATTGTTCTGTACTCATATGGAATTTCCTTGGTTATGTGACAACCCGTTGAGCACCTTAAGAAATGCAGTTTGACATAACATGATGAAGAGGCACAAAGTTATATATCCCCATGGATGTGCTTTATGGACAATTATGATTCAACTTCCCTGTGAAAATTAAACACCTTAAAAATTCTACCATTATGGAAAGAGAAAGGTGATAAACTTGAAACTGCTTATTCTAGACGGCCAGTGGGAGTTAACTGTCTTGTGGATTATCCATTGAAGAACCGAATTTGTAGAGCTGGATTTAAAAAACAAATCCCCCTTACTGCAGAAGATAATATTGTTTTAATTTTTCTAGAGTTATCTTACTGATCATTACCACAGCAGAATAAGCAAAATTAAAAAAAAAAGCACAAACATTATAACAGGATACAATGTAACAAGTCACCATAATTTATGTTGGCTATTTTCCTCTGGCTCTGTGGACCCTCTCTCCCCTCCTCTGCTCTCCAAGACGTTCCTTCACAGGGTGAATAGGCAGCTTCCTCTTGGTATGTTCCTGGGTCATAGCAGCAGAAAGAGCTGGGTGGGCAAGAGGGAAATGAAATCTCATAATAACCCCCTTGACTCTTTCTGCCTGACTCAGGGCTGCCTTCCCCTACCAGAGGCTGTACATCCTACCCAATGCCCTAGCTCTGTAACCCCAGATCTTTCTCCAGCTTCCTGAATCTGTTTCCACCCTCTTTTCTACAGATGGACGCTTACTGGCCCCCAGTCAATGGGCTTGTAGCATTTCCTAGGAGTTCTAGCTGTCACTAGCTGGGAATGCTTCATTGCCCCTGTGGCTTTCCCTAACCTCCCCATATCTTCCTAGATAGTTGTTTCAATAAATTATCTCATTGTCCATTTCAATTGCCATCAGTTTCCTGCTGAGACGTTTGCTAGTTCCTACATCTCATTTAATCCACATGGAATTGTAGGGGCATGGAGGTAGAAATAAATGTAAAGTGTGTTCGTGTGTTCTAAGGGTGTTTAAAATCAGTAAGCAAACAAAAGTTCTAATTTGTTAACTTTGTTTTGGTATACTACACATTTGAGAAGCAAATAAAGAGAGTCATGTACTGAAGTTCTACACGAAAGGTGAAGAAATCGGTAATACGTAATTTCCCAAAGAATGAGCAACTTATTGCTAACTCATCAAAAGTTTTATGCTTATTATTATTATTATATATCTAAAGTTATAATTAGTTAAAAAACGGATGTGACATTTTCCTCTCGAAGTAGGTCTGAGCAGGAAACTCAGCATGAAGAGCAGTTTCTCAACTAAGCCTTATTCCCCAACCCACCTAGCAGATTAGCATCTGAGTTCTCCCCTGCCATCAGTTCCCTTCTGTTTCATGTAATTCTTCTTTTGCAAAATTTATCCACACATAAAACCCTTAGTCTGTCTTCCCATAGAGTAAGTTTTTTAAGAGGTCAGAGACTGGCATGATTTATTAGCTTCCTGTTCCCAGCCTAGAATACAGTACCTCGCACATAGTAGGTGCCGCATAATTGATAACTGATAAACCAGGTTGTAGCAAACAAATCCACAAAACCCAGCAGATTTTTTTTTAAATATTTATTTATTTGTACATACAGAACTGGGGTACAGGCCAGAGGCTCAGGGCAGTGAGACGCTTCACAAGAGACAAAGTGGGGAGCAGAACAGGCAGATCTAAGAAGTATACTGCTGAGGGGAGCAGCGGGCGGGTCAGGAGAGGTCTGCCACGCCATGTGGTCACCTCCCGGGGCAGGCAGGAATCGAACTCATGCGCAAGTGCTTTAGCTTCTCAGTGCTGTGCTTTAACCTGCTGCGCCACCAGGGAGGGCCCCAGCAGATTTTTTTAAAAAGTTATTTATTTATGTATACAGAAGTGGGATACAGGCCAGAGGTGGTGAGAAGCTTCAGCAGAAACAGAGTGGGGAACAGAATAGGCATATTGAAGAAGTACACTGCTGAGTGGAGCAGCAGGTCAGCCAGGAGGGGTCTGCCATGCCATGTGGGTCACCTCTGAAGCTGGAGATGGAACTTACAGTGAAGTGGCTGTGGCTGCTTTGTGATGCTGTGTTTTAACCCATTGCACCACCAGAAAGGGCCAGATCTTTTTTCTAAAACATTTTTTACAGTATTTTTGAAGGACTTATTTTTCCATACTCTATTCTCTGGATTTAATTGGCATGGGAATTTAAATTGAGCTAAGTAACACACACATAGGAAACTGAGATGGTGATGGATAACTTACCAGGAAGCCTAAGGCATGATTCCCATAATAAAAAAGGCTTTCACTTACCCATGAAGTGAAGGACAGGACCAAGTTCACTCCTCTATGTGAGTCACACTTAATTCCTAGAATACTTTCATGTGTGCTCACTCATTGGCTCTCAAGTTAACTTTCAGCCACCAGGACAGGGGAATCACCATTTTATTGATGAGGAAATTAAAGCTTAAAAAAGTTTAGCTCCCTGGCCAAGTGTTAAAGGAATGTGGCCTTGAGATAAAGACCATGAGAATCAGGAAAACCACCTGCAGGGAGCCTGTGACTTCATTTTTTCACTTCAGTTCTTTGGCCCACTTCTTCTCTATCAACCTCCAAGAGGGTACCCAGGATATAGTAGGTACTCAATTACCAACCTATCAACCAGGTGAATAATCATTTAATTGTATGCACATAAAATAAATATTCAAAAATAACTGACCATGTGAGTTATGCTGCTCTGCACCTTGAATTTTTTTCCCCTCTAACTTGGAATAGGCATCTTTTCATGTCAGCCCATAGTACTCTTCCTCAGTTTTCCTAAAAGTGTAATAGAATATCATTGAAAAAGACCAAAAACCTTATTCTACCTTGAGACTACAGAGCACATGGATAGTGTCCATTCTTTGGTGCAGTGGTCAATGCAGTTAACCATTACTCATTAACACCATTGACAATGAAGTCAAGTACTTGGTCAAAGGAGTCCTATTTATCATTGACTTAGTGTTGAAAGAAGGGTTCATGCAACAATTGTTTCCTCAGGAGTCCCCAGGGCTAGAGGAGGACCAAAACAATAACAAGACATGATACTGTTAACATGTATCTTACTGGCAAAAAGTAGAAGTTCTTTTGGCATATGGGAAAATGAGAAGCCATATGTACTCTCAGGTGGTTATGGAACTGATACACTTTGAAAATGGGCTATCTTATAAAGTTGAACATATCCCAAAAATATCACTCTAGTATACATATCCTAGGAAACTCATACACATGTCACTCCAAACACATGTACAAAAATTATTATAGTTACACTGATATAATAGTTAAATAGGGAAATAATCTAAACATCTAATAGCAGCAGAATAATAGATTTTGCCACATGAGAATATTATGTAGAATTAAAAATGAATGAAGCATGGCTATGCTCGACACAGTTGGACTTATAAGTGTATGTGGAACCAAAAAAGAGGGAAAAATGTTAAATATGATTCTACTAATACAAGTAAAAAAAAAACCAAAAAAATTAAGCAACAATTTAATTGCATCATTTAGAGGTATATTTCTAGGTAGAGAAGCAAGGAAGTGATACTTGCAAGTGAATCTAATTATCTGTGAGGAAGTGGATTGTGGAAATCAAAGGACAGATGAGAAATGTATGTGGTACTGGGAATATTCTATTTTTTAACCTGATGATGGCTATATGGCCATTTTTAAGTTGTTTTTAAAATATACCATTTTAAACACATTGCCATGTTTTATGAACTGACTTTAAAAGTGTAGGAGAAAATAGCTAGACAAAAGCTAGCAATATAACATTTTGTGCACTGTAGAATCTGAAGACACCAGGACCACTCGTGAAGCAAGTGCTTTCTGGCTGTGTGGCATTGGCATCTGTCAAACTTGTTTTTCTCATCTGTAAAGCCAAAGTGAAGCTCATTCCTCTTTCAAGGGTTTTCCTGAGCATTTAGTGGTTGCAGATGGAAACACAAATGCATTTGTTATTGTTTCAGTATCACCTTTCTCTGACATTCAAGTGTTGGTGTCTTTTCCATATCTTGTTTCTTACACAGCAGTTTTGTTTTATTTGTAATTAAGTGAAATATTTAAAATTATTTTGAGAAAACTGTAGACCCATTTGCAGCTATAAGAAATAACAGAAAGTCCATGCTCACTTCCCCTAATTTTCCAGTGATAAAATCCAAAACTATCATATAGTATCGCAACTGAGATTTGGGCATGGGTATGACCGTACTGTAGAACCATTTTCATTGCTTTCCATTACAACCTTGTAATTTTTTTTTTCTCTCCTCAAAATGAAAAACATTCCCCTTTTAAGCTACCAGTGGCGGGGTAAATGGGTTCTTGATTAGTAGGTTTTTAGGAGTTCTTCAGTGCTAACTTCATTGTCCACCTTTGATGAAAGTCGACTCTCCCTTTTTGGACATGACAGTGTATCATATTCCAGTCTGACATACCCCAGTCCTGAATGTGAAGTTACCTGTATTAAAGAAAAGAAAGTGTATAACTGTGTTGAAGACATTTTTCTCTTAGAGTCTGCCACCCACTACTGTTAACATGTGGCACTGCTGTACCCCTGCCTCAGACATAACTCGTGTGACATATTCACCAAAAGATGGCAGTCAGCTGTATTTCTTGACACCATCAGTTGTCACACTCTCCCTCCCCTACTGTGGTCTACCCACCCCAGCCTGTTAGATGTCATTCAAGGTTACATTTTTCTAGAAATGACTTCCTCCTTGCTTCTTGCTAGAACATTAAGAGGTCCCACATTCTCCCCATAAGATTCCTATTCCTTGGAGTGACATTCCAGACTCCTCTTTCCCTTTGAAGATTTCTTGTCTGTTAAACTTGAACCCGTTACAGTAGTGGAAGAAAAAAAAAACTGTTTTGCTTGATCCACCTTGCACTTTTCCACTTCTCTGTGCTGGAATTTCTTGTTTTCTTCACTGGGAACATCTTGACTAATTGCCTTTCCATATTTCACTGTTAATGGCAGAACCACCCCCACCCTCCTTCCTTATCTGGAAGACCTACTTCTCGCAAAAGCTTTTGGACTCATTTTAGTCAAAGTGATTGTTCTCTGAGAAAATGTCCTATATTCACTCTCTGTGCCATATGGTTGGATTCACATGTTCCTGTGATGCTTATGCTTATCATTCTTACTTAATTCTTGGATTTTTATTTCTTCAGACCTATGTTTCATGCTTTTCTTACTTCTATTAGTCTTTCATAGGTATTATTTCCTATTCTCTCCGTCCTCCAAAGCACCAGGCCAACTACCTTTCAGGTAATTGACTCAATAAATACATGTTCATCTTTTCATGAGGATCATTTTAATTTCTTTCAGGACATGTTTATCAGTTCCTAATTGGAGAGGAATTCCTACATGTTTTAGAAAAGAAGATTAGGTTGGAAGTGGAGAACAGGTGTATTAACAATGGTGGGGTGAGACAGTCAGGTTTCACACCTGATTTCAGATTTGTGTGACCTTGGGAAATAACTCAATCCCTCTAAGATGTTATTCCTCCCTCTCTAACAAGAAAAGTGTCAGTTCTTATTTCTTGGTGTTGTCAAAGTTCACAGAAATGATTCCTATGAAGCACGTATCCCATTGCCCAAATGCTCAGTGCATTTTTAAATAATAAACTGTTTTTAAAGTTTCAAGAATACTTACAAGGCATTTCATTTACTTAGAAGTTTACTTTTCTCATAGCTATTCACATATGTCCAGAACCCTCCTCACAACAGGGAAGTGTATCCTTAGGCTTTATTTTAGATGTCCACTCAACAAAATCTAACCAAGACCCTGGAATTCTGACCACAAAACTGGGGTTCCCAAAAGAGGAACAGATAGGCAAGGGGAGAGAAGGCTCAGTGGATCTGGGTGGAGGATTCTAGGCACTTTGGTGGTGGGTAAGGTGTGGTCACATACATCTGAAGGGGTGAGACCCTGAACCCCTGCAACATCTTGTAATACAGTCTTATATATCAGTGCCAGTTAGCTCAGTAAATACAAATGAAAAGTGAAATAACTGTTCACTAGATTCTTTAAAACACTTTGTTTCTTACTTCAGGAATATGAGGTCAGTGCAAATAGTTATGCTAGCAGATATTTTATACACTAGGTGTGAGTTTTGGGAATGGAATTGCACAACATTCTATATATTGATACTCATTTTATTTATATCAAGCTTCCTAATCCATACACCAATTATGAAGTCTGCCTGTATATTTTTATAAGAAGTGAAGTTTTCTTTTCAAATGATATCTCCTGTTGTTTGCAGAGATTCTGAGAAATTTGTGGGTCCTTACCTCAGGATTTTATAGTTAAGGATCTTGATCAGATCAGAGGATATGACCACACTGATCTCAGGCTCCTTTGGGGGGACATGTGTGGACCCCGCTCTAAATCATAGTGGTACCCCACTGTGGCCTGACCTTAAGATCTGGTCATTGGTTGATGAGACCTAGACCAAAGGCTCAGTGGTCACAAATGGAGAAAGGTAGAGATTGATCAGAAATGACAAGTCTGCAGGACTCAGTGATGGGGTGATCAGGTGGGTAAGTTACCGGAGGTTGTCAAAATTAGAGTGTAGATTGCATTTAGTCAGTATACATTGGTTCTATAATTTGGTTTGAAAATTGAGTATTTTAGCCCTTGAACATGCTGGATAACTGTATGTTGGGTAGGTGTGGATGAATGTGTGCCCTCACTGCACCGAAGGTGAACTTCAGTCTCATCTGCCTCTCACTTCAGTTCATCCTCAATCCTAAAGTCTTCAGATGAACAGATCTCATTTAATTTCGTGATCAGCTCATTTGCCATGTACTTTTCTTACACTAACCTCTTCTTTCAGTAACTGTCTGTTATTTCTTTATCCATGGTTCCAGATGTCCTGGTCATCTTGTTTCTCAACATAGCTTGCTAGGGGGTTGAGTTGTTAGAGTCAAGTAAACAAAACAAAGTAACCTTTGAGAGACTATCACTGAGAGATAATGGAAAATATCTCAAAAAGTAAACATAACAATTGATAATGAGTAGCCACTGAGTGAAGTCAAGGATGAAATCTGGGAAAGTAACCTTTATGTCATCAATTCTGGAGGCTGTATAGAGCCCTTGCTGTCTGTAATGCTCAGTTTGAATCATCACACAATGCTTCAGTTATACCCTTTACAGTCTGAGAGAGAAGACGGGTCAGTGTGTGGTGCTTGCTAGAAAGATTTCCTTCAGAAATGTTGTGATTTTCAAAGTTTGTGCTTAGGGGATGAGATTCAGTTATAATGAAAATTAACATCTATAAAATATCTCATTTCCGGGCCCTCCCTGGTGGCACAGCGGGTTGGAGCACTGCACTGAGAAGCTAAAGCCACCTCCGCATGAGTTCGATTCCCGCCTGCCCCGGAGGCGACCACATGGTGTGGCAGACCTCTCCTGGCCCGCCCGCTGCTCCCCTCAGCAGTGTACTTCCTTGATCTGCCTGTTCTGCTCCCCACTCTGTCTCTGGTGAATCCTCTCACCCTCCGCATCTCTGGCCTGTACCCCAGTTCTGTACGAATGGATGAATCTTTAAAAAAAAAAAAAAATATCTCATTTCCCAGTATGTCAGATAAATGAGGTATTATACATATAATCCTAGCAAAACAGAATTCTCTATTCCCCAGTTATATAAGAAAAAGGGAAATATTGATTCGGGTACTTCATTTTAGTGTTGAAAAGCAGGTCAAATAAGTAGTATTTGAGGGGTCTAATAATTTCCTTAAGCACTTCTGCAACACATGATTTGCACGTAAGATTTTTTTTTGTGGTGAGGATTAAATGATTGCTTAGCAGATCCTCCCATATAGTAACTTCTTGTCATTACAATGAGTTGATTTTTATCCATTTTTCTTCTTTAAATATTTTTTGTCCTCATTGGTTTTTCACTACATATCTTTCATTTCTTAATTTTAATTTATTTGTGCTCTTATGTGTCAAAGATTAAGTAGCATTAAGTCACATTCTTTGTATAAGCTTCCTTAGAATTTCCACACATAGTTTCATCTGAGTAAAGGAGAACAGATGTTGGCAATTGTTCTTTTTTGTGAAGTCAAACCAGTCCAGGATAGTAAAAGGAAAACATATCCTCAAAAGTCTAGTAATAAGGAAAATAGTCCTGCTTTCAGAAAGGTGAAACCATATCAAACTATCTTTAAGTGAAAATGGGAGAAACACCCACGTATTTTATATAACTCATAAATATAAAGAAGGAAAATAAGTTATTATATACGTAGACCTCTGTAATAAGCAAGAACTAAAGTACAATAACAGCTGCAATTTTTATTTCTATACCTAGTTGTAAGATCATAGTTGAGATTTACATCTACCATTTGCCTTCTGACAGTAACTCATCTATTTGGGTTTCTTAGTTTAGTGAATCAACCCAAACTTTCATCACTAAAGGGTCTGAGTGCTTGGTTGTCCTGGATGGATTGATGTCAAGTTTTGATCTTATGGGATCATATCTGGTCAGATAAAGAGATGCCCTTGAGGATGTCCTGGGTGTCACATATGACAAAAAAACTTATCTTTCCGCCTGTTCCTATATGTATATGGGGAACTGAATTGCCAGGTAAAGTCTCAAGTTCTAATTTAGTGGCACCTTGACTGCAACCCATGATTTAATCATTTATTTTACTGTAAGTAGATTCTTTAATTAAAAAATAGTGTTGTGAGAAATTATTGACCATGGGTAGGACATTCTGGAAGTGTACAGATGATGATATGCTCAGACCGTTGTACAGGTGAGTGAGTCCCTCCCACACACACCCCTGGGAGAGAAGGATGTTTGGCGAAAGGGCTCCTGACATTATGATGCCACCAGGAATCCTCTCTCCATAGGAAGATTTAATCTACCTTCAGAGTATTGCAAGAACAAGTCTGCTTTTCATTAAGTTTGAAGGTCAGGTCTCCCACAAGGCAGTGATCAGGGACTCCTCGATGACTGTGGACTCTGCTAAAGACTTTTGTTTCAACATTCTTTCCTTCTCCAAGTCCTCCATTTCTGAGGTATTCATTAATATCTTTTGAGCAATTCTCTTTTCATATCTCAGGTATGGTGGTATCTTTTTCCCATGGTCTTAAACGTTCACTCTATGTTAGTTACTGATATTTTTACTCTGGCATGTGTTCATTGATTTATTCACTCACTATTCCTCCCATGTTTTAGACAAGGTGCTAAATTCTAGAAACATACAAGTGAGGAAAAGCCAAGTCTGCCTTAGGGACCTGCAGTTCATTGAGGATGTCCAGTAATTAAAGAATAATATTGCTAACAATATGAAAAGTAGGTGTGTGCTGTGTTGGAGAGGACTGTTTACTATGGAAAACATCCCCGACAGTCCTCAGGGTAGGCTGTCTCTGATACAGGAACATTTAAGCTAACGCCTCAGAAACACTGAGGCGGCCACTGTAAAATTAATATTACCTTGAAAGATGTTCTAATTCACCCTGAAAGCAAAGTTTTGCTTCCCCCACATAATGCTTGATCACTTTGGAGATTCTATATTCCTGATGTACGTAGAATCCTAACTTCCTCTTAATGAAAATATTGTGATTGAATAAATCTAGCGCTATTCAGTTTCTGATGTCTGCTAGCTGACTTCATGAAAAAAACATACATTTTCTTTCTTCAGAAATAAATTGTAGTTGATCATTAAAACCAGTGGTTCACTCACTCACTAATATCTCCTGAAATTATTTTGTGAAATTTGTGCAAAGGTTTTATGATTGGGTGATTTATGGTGTAGCTGAGAACATGAACTCTGGAACTAAAATACTTGGATTCAAATCCTAACTCAACTTGACAACATCCCCTCCAATTCTACTGATGTTGTCTCAACTGGTAAGAGTTCACCTTTTAATAGATAGATAGTACTTTTTCATATATATGTATCACGTGTCCATCTACTCCTCTGTCATTGTGCACTTAAGTTCTATAAGTTGGCTATTATAAATAGTGCAGCAGTGAACATAGGAGTGCCTGTATCCTTTTGAATGAGTGTTTTGCCTTATATGGAGAAATACCAAGGAGTGGAATTGCTGGATCACATTATAAATCTATTTTTCATATTTTGAGAAAACTCCATGCTGCTTTCCATAGGTGCTTTTCATTCCAGCCCACAGTGTAGGAGTGTTCCTTTTCACCACAACCTCGCCAACATGTGTTGTTTCTGGACCTTTGTTTCTGTTTTTTTAACATGGCCCAATTTCAGTGGAGTAAAGTGGTATCTTATTGTGTCTTTGATTTGCATTTCCATGTTAAGTGATAAGTGTACCTTTAGGCTACTTACATATCTTCTTATTTTATCACAATTAAATACACATTTACAAAAACAAAAAAATCCTGACTCAAGCACTTACCAGCTATGTGAGCTTCAGCAAGTTACTTAATTTCCCTGTGTCAGAACTTACTTATTTAGAAAATGGTAAAGTTTCTCTTAAATTCCTCCTGTAAATGAAACAATTCCATATTTTTTTCTTTTTCCTTCTGATTTATTTCACTGAGCATAATCCCTTCCAATTCCACCCATGTTGGTGTGAATGGCATGAGTTTATTCCAGTGTGTGTGTGTGTGTGTGTGTGTGTGTGTGTGTGTGTGTGTGTGTGTGTGTGTGTGTGTGATCTAGTTTTATCCAGTCATCTAGTTTTGAGCATTTGGGTTGTTTCCAGGATTTACCTATTGTAAGTAGTGCTGGCAATAAACATAGGGGTGCATGTATCTTGAATTAATACTTTTGTGTCCTTTGGGTAGATACATAGGAGGAAAAACTATATTGTTAATACCATAGGAAACAAAACAAAACCAAACATATAATTATAAACCAGAGGGGGACAGAATGGGATCAGAAAAAGGTATAGGAATGTGGAGGACTATAGTGATGATGGATGGGGGAGTGGGGAAGTAAACATTGTTTTAAAATGAATAATGTAAATAGACATATAAATAAAATTTAAAAAAAGAAAATGGTAATGGTAATAAAACAGCCTATTGTATGGAGTGTTATGAACAGAGGGTTAAACAGGAGCTTGTATGTGCCAGCTGAGAGGGGGGCCTTATAGTAGTGAGGAATAGAGAAGCATAAGTTCATCATACCTCTGGAGTCTGTGGCTGAAGGATATCTTTTTAGATGCAATCAAAGTTATAAATGTATTCAAGCCATTTATGTTTTAATCTGAAATACAAACAATGGCCATTCTATTTTGATCTCTGTACTAACCAGCTTCATGATTTGATATTCAAGAATTGAAAGCCTGTTTTTTTCATTTGAGAAAAGACAGGATTTTAAAACTTGGAGAAATGCCAAATACTGTGAGTCAGTACTTACATGAAATAAGAAGTGCTTGCTTTCTTGAAACATGCTTTGCTATTCTAACAGTCATGACCCCATGATTGTCTTCCAGGTGTTATCACCAGTTATGAACTCTATCTGCATGGCCTATTAGTTCACAATTCCTCCAAACTCAGCTGGCATGCTTCTGGGTTTGTTCCTGGGAGTTTACACATCTTCAGAGTCCATCTCTGCATGGCCAAAGGTTATTCTTTGGGCCCCCAGGTGAGTATGTGAATTTATTTCTTGGGAAAGTATTTGATATCACATGACCCTGAATATCAAGGGGTGGTGATTTCCTTCTCTGTAGCTACCCTCTCAAGCAGAATGGGAAGATTTGTTTAATAAAATTTCATTTAAGAGTTAATAAGACTTTATATTCAACATAAATTTCAAGACAGTACATAGGTCTAATGAAGGACAATCTACCTTTTACTGAAATTGGCAAATGTAAGGGTGTCCAGTCAAATAGGTGGATATTCAGTTTTGCCTATTGTGACATGTTTAAAGTGGATTTTTTTTTCTAAAAAATAGGCCCAACAAGTAAACAAGTTTCTGATTAAGAAGTAAAAATAAGTGACAGTCCATACAGCCATAATATGTCAATACCATTACCCAACAAATATGTGAATTCATTAAAAGACTGTTTGCCTCATCTGTTAGAATAACATTTCATTTCATTAGTATCAAACAAATTCATAAGGACAAAATTTGAAATTCCATTAAAATCATCTTTTGATACCCATATTCCAAAAGTCTATAATGCATCTCTCTATTTCATTACGGTTAAGAGATTGACGCAAGTATGCTTTTTATTTCTGATATAATTTTAATTTTAATAGTACATAATTACGAGAAAGACTGGCAAGACATTCTTTAGCGTCAAAGCATCATATTTTATCGTTGTTCACTTTTCTTGATGAATTAGATTTAGCTTCTTTTAGGAGCAACACTCATTCGTTTTAGATATGTTTTTGGCAATGTTTGCTAAAATCCTATCATTTTAAATGCACTCTGTCTTCATTGAAGAGTGTATTATATAAATATTACCTACAAAAGTAGCTCTAGTTTAATTTTTCCTTCCATATTTCTGATCACACCTCTCATTTCATTGCAGAGATTGGTTGCTTTCCAAGATGCTAAAATCATCTGTCAGGGGAGCTGAACTGTAGTCTTTATTGCCATTAAGTATTTTACAGTCCAGGCCCTTTGATGGGGACTCACTCTTAAAAGCAGGAGTGGCAGTGAGCCAACATTTCCTCTCCATTCAGAGAGACACACCACACACACACACACACACACAAACACACACACACACAAGATCACTGCCTATAAGCTTGAAACTCAGACTTCTCAAACATAAACTGCACATTGTGGTCCTAGATATTAAATTGGCCCCATTCCAGCTCTTCAGGTTCTGGCCACATTAAACAAGTAAGACATGATTATTGACAGGCACTTTAAACAAGTAAGACATGATTATTGACAGGCATCCCATGCAGATAGTGGACAATGTTAACCTTAAAAATCAAATCCACACTGCCCTGATGAGAAGGGCCAATCAAAAAAGGACCACCCAGCTTTCTCTGCCACAGCCTCTGACTTGCTAAGCTCCAGCCTGATTTAGAGAGTTCATTTCTCCCCCAGTCGCTTTCTTTCTCTTGTGTCAATGTGCAAACATGTTTCCCAAGTCAATGATCCAGCTCTAATCACTGGGATTGAACAACAATGTCTTTATTTAGAATAAGTTAACTGTATGCTTCCAAGAAGTGAAAACCCTTGTATTGGACTTATTTCTAAAATCTTTTTCACCAATTAGATGACCTTACATGTCTGAGTATCCCAAGTATCCCCATCTGAATGAAAGATATTATAGATTCAGTTCTTTAGGATTGATGATTCTTTTGAATGTGTTATTACTGATTTGAGACATCCATGAATCTTAAAAGCCACACTTGCCTATCTTTAAATTATCAAATAATATTCAAGTAAAGTCAGCCAAATGTAGCAACTGTGGATATAATCATGTTAGAAGTATTCTTTATCTAAAGCCCATTGTTATGTTTCACTGAAACAAAACTATAAGAAGTTCTTATTTTTAGATCTTTTGCTGGAAGACATCAAAGAATACATTTTTGAAGGAAGTAGTTTGTTTTTGTTCACCCAATAGCTTGTCCTAATGATATCTCTTCGTTTTTAGAAAGAGAAGCCTGTTTGTTTTACATCTTCTACATATTAAAACTAGAGTCATTCCTAAGTGCAGGGAAATACATTCAATGTTTTTATAACAAATATGTCTTACAGGATGTAGTAGTAGTAGGATTCACACTCATATTGGCAGTTGTTCATATAACAAAAGAAAAAAGTACTAAAAATCAAATTTATTAGAGTACTTTTAAAACTAAAAATTCATATGTAAACTCCATATTTTTACCATTTTTATGCAGTATTAGCTCAACATATTTTGTTTTCTGGCTTGACCAAAGTTTGTTCCCTTCTACTTGTAGTTCACAAAGTATCCATAAAAGATTTCCTGTGGTTTGTTTTCAATTCTTCATTTACACAATATAGTTGGATTTTTTAACAGGATTCTCACTAAAAAGTACTTTACAATGCCACTGATTCCAATTTTAAGTTTCTGATGTGCGTTATCAAATTAATTCTAGTAGAGTTTTAAATTGTTTAAAATGGACGTGAAATTTATTTTTTTTCCTTACAGTTATACTATTGTAGTAAAGAAAAATGTCTCACATTTTTAATAAGATGCAATGACTTTGGTGATATGAGAATCGATTTATTTCTTCCAGGTAGCATGGTTAGCTAGTCTTCGCAGTGTCTGAAATTGGGAGTTTTATGACTCTGTCTGGCCTTTGAACATTCACTTAGTCCAGTTCTTCAAAGCCCCTTCTTAAGAATGATTTTGAGGGCACTCCCTGGTGGCGCAGTGCTTAAAGTACCACACTAAGAAGCTAAAGCCACTTCCGCATGAGTTCCACCCCCACCTGCCCGGGAGCTGACCCACATGGCGCAGCGACTTCTCCTGACCCGCCAGCTGCTCCCCTCAGCGGTGTCCTGCATTGATCATTGATTCTGCTGCCTACTCTGTCTCTGGTGAATTCTCTCACGGCCCCTGCACCTCCAGCCTGTAACCCAGTTCTGTATGCACAAATAAATAAATCTTTTTTTTTTTTTTTTTTTAAGATTTATTTGTACATACAGAACTGGGGTACAGGCTAGAGGCTCAGGGGTGGCGAGAGGCCTCACCAGAGACAGAGTGGGGAACAGAACAGGCAGACAGAAGAAGCACACTGCCGAGGGGAGCAGCGGGCGGGTCAGGAGAGGTCTGCCACACCATGTGGTCACCTCCGTGGCAGGCGGGAATCGAACCCATGCGGAAGCGGCTCTAGATTCTCAGTGCTGCGCTTTAACCCGCTGCGCCACCAGGGAGGGCCAAATAAATCTTTTTTAAAAATAAAAAAAAAAATGATTTTGAAACTCTAGGCCACTGCTGTGTCTGGGTTTCCTTGGAGAGGCCCTATCTGCAGGTAACCCGGCAGCCACACGTGTGGGCACTTACCTTGTCACAGACACTTTCACAAAGAACTAAACACGTTTATTATTGTCAGGAGCTTCAATATTATATTTGCTATGGTTTGGAAAACCTTCTGTGGGAAATCATCCCTAAACCTATTTTCCCCTCCTTGAGAAAATACTTATTCTATTAACTTCAACTGTTACAAATGAAAAATAAGGTCTACCTTAAAAGTGTTTACTCTAAAAATATCAATGGAATATTTTATACAAGGGTTTCCAGTACATCATGAGTTGATTAGAGATGAAATTTGTATTGAAATGTTTGTATGTTTTCATTGTATATTTGTTTTCAAGTAATTTTTTTTCTGTCAAGGGAGATTCCAAGATCAAAGTAAACTAATCTCTCAGCTTGTTTTTTTCCTAAATTTTTTTCTAAAATCAAGGAAGATAGTCAAAAGGTAAATTTTTCAAAAATACCAACTCAGAACAAAATAGTACTATTACCAAATTTAATGTGGCTTGAATACTGGAGTTTTAATTTTTAATTAACCAGATATTTTAGGATAATAATGTAATTACCTGGAATTTTTTTAGTTCTTTAATGTTGTGAATCTCATTTTGGTTTGAAACCTTTAAAAATCATTTTCTATACAATAATGTGATCTCTCTCCCTATAGAGAAAATGAAGCCAATTGCATTGTTATGAAATATTAAAGTGGTGAATTGGTATTTTTCTAGTCAAGTTTCTTTATCAACTTTTGTACTGAGCTATTAGGAAAAAAAAAAGAAGAAGAAAGAAAAATTGAGTAGGAGTTATAGATCTAAAGAACCCCATAGCCTTTCTCAGATGAAAATAAAACATGTCGTGACCTCGTACTTATTAAAAATTAACACTCTGTCTTTTTCACATTTATTTTCGTAATTGGGAAGGCGTATTTGCCCTAACAAATGAGGGCTTCCTAATCGAGAATATCTGCCTGCGTAAGGGTTTCCTGCTTCCTCACCTGCTTGTGAGGCCTGAGCTTGCGCTTTAAGAAGGTCAGAAGATCACCACTAGATCTTAAAAGGGACTTCTCAGCCATGCAGATGATCTGTGGTGATTGGTTATCAAATTTAAGCCAATTTTTAAAGATGTTAAAATATCCTGAAGCCCTTTCCTCCCAATCTTGCCCTTCACCCTCCTTTTAGCCATTTTGTCATTTTACTCATTTTCCTCCGCAAGTCTTTCTGGCTCCTGTGCATTTAGGGAGTGCATCTTAGTTCAGTATCCTCTTCAAATCACTCATTTTTTTGCTTTTTTCTGCTTAGGTTCACTAACACTAATATATTAATGAAATATTCAACTATTTTGTGATTATACCTTAGGGATGGAATCAATCAGGTTCATTTATTTCTTGATGTCTTGCAGGATGCCATTTTTACATATGCCCTAGGGAGCTGAGAATGTGAATGTGTGAGCATGTATGTCATGTGTCCGTGCATGTCTGTGTGTGTGGCGTGTGTATCTAAGCGTGTGGTGTCGTGTGCATCTCTATGTGGTATGCACATGTGTAATTGTGTGATGTCTCTGTGTATGGTGGGTGTTGATTTTGTGTTGTGTGTCTGTGTGACATAGATGTATGTGTTGTGTATGTATCAAGATGCTTGGTGTGACCTTTGACAAAGCCCACAAGCCATCACTGCAGTCAAGAATAGGAAACATACCTTACACCTTGTCTTTCTTTCCCCACACATAAAAATGGCTTGGAGCAGCTCATCAATAGACTCTGGAAAGGCACAGCCAAGCCACAGCCACAGTCTGATCCAGATTCTGGAAATCACAAACAGCTGCCTTGGTCAGGGACTCACACTCTCAGCTTTAACAGCAGGCAGAAGAAAACACAAGGTCTGCTTTGATCCTGCTGACAAAATGAGGTATTCATACAAGATGCTACTGTCAAAATAGTTTACTTCACAGCAACAAGAGATCCTTTGAAGAAATATGCTCAAAGTGAAGCATGTACTTATTCTATTTGCAAACAAAAATAAATCTATTTTTACTTGCAGGTGGAAAATTGCAGTCTAGAAGCCCCTCCTGAAGGAGCAGTAAGTGTACTGCCTAAAACAGAGGGATCCCAGGAAGCCCACATGCGGTGGGAAGCCCCTCCTCACCCCAACGAACATGTACTCTGCTCCATCATTTGTACTGGGATTTTGTATGCAGAGCAAGGTAAATGTTTATAATTTTTAAATTACATTACACTGAGAAACAACTTTTGTTTTTATTTTGAATTCTTTTCTTTTTCAAAATGTGCCAGTACTTTACATGACATGATAATTTGATAGCACAACTTCACACCTCCAGCTGTGCACAAGCTTCACAATTTTTTCTAAAAATCTCCCATACTGATGAGTTAACTCAGTGATTTTCATTGCAGCGGAGCTGAGAACAGCCTCACCTGAGCAATTGTAGGAAAGGTAAATCCTCAGACACCACCCCTAGCTACA
>NW_004567119.1:23768169-23795669 GCF_000260355.1 Condylura cristata | reverse complement strand
ATTTCAGAGATTTAGTTGCATCCATACCTAAATAAATTCCCCATCCTTTATCCAGCTTCATAGCACATAGCCACAGAGATGCCACCATCACTGGTTGAACCAGTTAGTTCCCTCTTAGGGGCATTTAAGTTGTTTTCACCCCTTTGCTATTTCAAGCGACACCTTAACGAACAAAGAGCCTAGTTACACCATTTCATAACAGTTGTGAGTATATTAGTATAATACATTCCTAGCCATGATTTGCTTGGTCAAAGGAAATAGGAATCTGTAACTCTGCAAAATCTGATCAATGTGCACCCCCGGGAGGCACACTGTGTGATCACAGGGAATCACCTGTGTCATCTGAGCATGTGGTCAATTTCATGTGTTAAAAATGGTATCTCGCAGCAGCTCAAGTGTCCATGTCTATATTTGGAGTTAGTCTGAACTTGTTTCACATGTTTAAAACTGTATTTCTGTTTCTGTGAATTCTTTATGTAAAATGTACCTTTTGCCCGATTTCTTACTGAGCTTTAGGAACTCTTTATGTTTTAGTGAAATCTGTAAGAAATACATTTACGTTCGATCCATTTGGGAATTATACACATATAATTTATTATGTACAGATCAAGCCTCGTTTTATGTCCAGAAGATAGTCTGTCTCAAAACCATTCATTCTATAATCCACATTTTCTCCTTGTGCTTTGAGTTGCTATTTTTAAAAAGTCCTAAATTTCTATATTTATCTCTCAGTATATCTGGTCAGATGTGAAAATTTATTAACTGTCATAGTCTTTAAGTTACTAAGACTCTGAAACACATTTTGATGCCTTTTAGATGTACCCCCCCCCCGTGATTCTCATTACAGCATTTTCCTACCTATTTCTCAATATTTTCTCTTAAACAACATTAGTGAGTTTCTACTTTCCCTCAGAAGTCCCAGTGGTATTTTGATAAATATGATTTTGAATTTATAGGTTAGCTTAAGTGGGATTAGTATCTCTATGATGTTGGGATTCTCTAATCTAAACATTAGATTGTATTTTTTATTTGTCTTCTGTGTCTCTCACAAGAGCTTAAAGTTGTCATATATGTTTTGTCCCGATTTCTGTGACCGGCAGCAAGGAAGAAAGACAGGAGGCAAAGAGGGTGAGCAAGCAGAGTTTACTGCTCCCAGGCAGCAGCTGAGACGAAGCCCCTAGGGTGGAGTCCGCGGCTACTGCCAGCGCTATAGGGGAAAAGGGTCTCTTATGTAGATTCTAGGTTCAGATTCTAAAGGGGTGACTCATCGCTGTACCCCCTGATGCGAGACCCAGTTCATCCCACCGGTATCTCCCAGATGTGAGGCCCAATTTATTATGCCCTTATCTAGTCGCCCCCCCCACCCCGTAATTGTGTTATTGCCACACCTGGTCGCTCCCAACAATGTAGATCTTACACATTTTCATTAAATTTATTCACTGCTATATTACAATGATATCATGTCACATAATCATATAAGACGTATGTATTGATAATGTTATGACTTTAAAAAAGCTACTTTAAGGGCCCTCCCTGGTGGTGCAGTGGGTTAAAGCACTGCACTAAGAAGCTAAAGCCACTTCCACATGTGTTCGATCCCCGCCTGCCCCGGAGGTGACCACATGGCGCCGCAGACCTCTCCTGACCCGCCCACTGCTCCCCTCAGCAGTGTACTTCATAGATCTGCCTGTTCTGCTCCCCACTCTGTCTCTGGTGAATCCTCTCACCACCCCTGAGCCTCTGGCCTGTACCCCAGTTCTGTATGCACAAATAAATAAACCTTTAAAAAAAAAAAGCTACTTTAAAAAACGATACCTGGATTTGACTCTTAGGTACTTGTCATCACTGCTTTAATCTACTGACATACCAGTGATCTTTCATCCAGTTCAACAAGCATCTGTGGCTTTTTGGCTATAAGATTTTTTGTTACTTTCCCTAACCAAGAGAAATTTAAAAAGGAGAAAAGATAACTTATTTCATTGGACAGCTGGTTTTTAATAAACCAAACCTAGTAATATAAGACAGCATTAAAGGTTGTGCTCACCTGATCTCTGCCTCTGTAGCATTTGCTAACAGATAGAAAAGACAAGATGGGCTAACCCGGCCAAGTCATTCTCAAGTGTGTGAGGCAAGAGAGAAAGCAGGGGTTGGGAAAATGAGGAACAGAGCTAACTGGGGAAGAGTTTGGGAACAGGGGGTCGTATCCTTTGTTTCAGTGATGAAGTAGAGTAACTTGAGTCTGAGAAAAAGTCCAAACAAGTGAGAAGGGAAAGATGAACAGGTTGCCTGACCCACATCAGGACACGCTAGAATGTATGTGCTGTGCACTTTTAATGTGCACCATGAAAGCCAGACTAGCACTTTATTCTCTGGGATCCTGCCTGACTGAAGACAGCCATTCAATTGCAAGAACATTATGATGCAAAGAAATTATCTAGGGCTTGCAGTACTTTTTTTTTTAGTGATTTATTTATTTATGCATACAGAACTGGGGTATAGGCCAGAGGTACAGGGATGATGAGAGAATTCTCCAGAGACAGAGTGGGGAGCAGAACAGGCTGACTGATGAAGTACATTGCTGAGGGGAGCAGTAGGCGGGTCAGGAGAGGTCTGCGGCGCCATGTGGTCACCTCCGAGGCCAGGGACTGAACTCTTGCTGAAGTGGCTTTAGCTTCTTAGTGCTGCATTTACCTGCTGTAGCACCAGGGAGGGCCCTCCGTAGGTACTTTTTACTGACCAGAAATAAGTGCTTTGCTCCAGGGCTCTCCAGAGAGTGCACACTCTCCCTAGGTGAGCAGCCAACTCCAGGGATCAGTTTGCAGCATCATCAGTATTTTTTTCTCTTGTATACACGAATTTATTGGCAATTTCAATTATAGGTAACAGGTTGGTGAAAGTGCCTTGTAAAAAATAGTGTTGTCTGATTTCTTATATATGTATGTATGTATATATATAATTTCTTCATATAGGAGCTGAGGTTTGTGTAGGCCAGAGATGTGGGGGATGAGAGGACTCAACAGAGACAGAGTGGGGAGCAGATCTACTATAATACATGGCTGAGGGGAGCAGTGGAGAAACAGAAATCAGCTGTGACTCGTGGCTAGGATTCCCTGGCCTGGGATCAAACTCTTGCTGCAGAGGCTTATGATAACTTCACAGTACTAAGACTTAACCCCTTGCATTACTAGGGAGGCCCCAGCTAATTTATTTTAAATTTGAAAAAAAACAAAGGTTAAAGTGGAAATGAGAAATAAAAATGGATAGCATAGTCACAAAAATCTGGCTTACAGGTAAGTCTTCTCAGGTTTGTAAATTGTTGATCTAACCAGCAAGTATAAATAATGTGGGATGAGAATTTGTGGCTACACAATTATTTGATAAAGTTTCCAAAAAATTGTTTTTATAAAATCATATAATTTTCAAGAAGGAAAAAAGAAAAGTACTGAACTTAAAGGAAAAAAAAATATTTTGAAGTCCTCGAAACTCTTTTTACCAATGATAACCTCTCTACTACTAGACTAGATTCTTTAGATTCCTAACCCCACCCAGATCCCATTCTCTGGAGACAATACCTTGTCCTGGTTTTTTTTTTCTTGAGCAGTTTTTGCCAGTCTTAGTGAATTCTTCATTATCCTTCCTTTTGAATGAATGGGGAAGTGATCTTCCTTGCTTGATAACCTGACAGATTGCTTTGTGTCTGGGTTTCTAAGGCAAAGCACCAGGGTGTGCTAATTGCTGGGTCCTTTGTGCGCTGTTAACAACTCTCCCATGCTCTGAAAAACTGGATTGCAGCTGGGTTTTCATCTTCAAATGCCTCTTTCTCCTAATTCCCTATTTTGTGTAGTAGCACAGAATAAAGATGTTCATTGCAGAAAGAGGGAATGTGGGTTACTGAGGGAGAAAACGAGTGTAAATAAAAATTATTTTTCAGCATTGGTAAAAGGAAATCTCAATTTAAAAAAAAAGAAATTGTATAAGTTCATATTGGTAAAATTTAATCTTGCTATTGATGTCTGAAAATCCTGCTTTATAAATATAGAAAAGTACAAGGAATTGGTTTTAGGAGATTTCTTTTACCAAAGTGAATACTTTCAACCAGAAATTACTCTTTTAAAAAAGAGTGGATAGGAAGGACTAGGGAAGGGAAGGAGAGGAAGGCAGGAGAGAGAAAAAGAGGAAATCATGAAATTAACAATCAACAGATGCTTTCTTTGTTTCTAGGTAAGAATTAATTGTCCTGAACAAAAATTGCATTGTCTTAAGAACTGTTTTTAAAAAGAGAAATGGAAATTAGGAAAGAGTACATATGTATGCTTACATGCAGCTGTGTACATAAGTGTATAATGCATTGTGTGCATGCAATAGTTTTCATCTCTGGAGATAGCTTTCCATTTTTTTTCTTTTTCATTCTTTTTTTTTCTATTTTTAAATTATCTACAATGAGTATATATATTTTTGTTTGCAATAAATTAGAAAAAGGAGCTAAATAACTTGGGGTAATCACAGGTGGAGATCTGGGCTGGGGGTGATTTCAAATCCCTGAGGTACAAACCTGCCAAAGGGTCAAAGTGACTCCCCCACCCGACCATTTCAGTGATTATCCAGAAAGCTCTTTTAGTAAATTGTGTAACTTCAACTTCCCTTCTCACATTTGCCTGCACCCCCCCCTATAGTATTTGCTAGAGAAAGCCCTGAGGTTATTGCAAAATAAGAGGATGAAATAGGATCTGTCAGAAAAGTAAAAATGAGGTGTAAAAAAGTTAGGGGTGGGTAGCAGAGACCTGGAGTTTGTGCCACAGAAGTAACATCTGGAAGGTGATTATTCAAGGCAGAAAGATGGAGCACGACAAATTGGATGACCTCCACTTCCAGATCTCTGAACCTTTCTTCCTGGTATATAGCTGGTGTCCCTATCTCCTTCCAGAGACCATTGTCAAATGTTTGACTACTGCAACATTCCCATCTAGAAACAAAAAGGGGTGTGTGTGGGGGGGGTAAACATTGTTATAAAATGAACAATAATGCAATAATGTAAATAGATACATAAAAGATAAAAAAGAAACAAGAGGCACCTAAACGACAATGTGAAGAAAGTACTGCTACAGTTGAGTGCATGTTTTTAACTACCTTAAAATACCTGCACCTAGAATAAGCTTACCTTCACCAGAAATAGCACTTTTCATTGTCAGTGTGTTCAGGTACTATTAATCTCTCAAAATCTCGAAAATCAGGAGAATGCAGTCCGCCTTTCAAGGTTACTTAGGGAGAGGCAGAGACCTTTGCATGCAAGCTGATTCTCCAGATGCCTTTCCTCCCAGAATAAACTGTTTTAAAAAAATTACTAACGGGAAAAAAAGAGAAGCCTGTGTTTTCATGGGAAGTTAACACTCAAAAATATTTCTACCTGGGACTGATCTGACTTGCAAGGCGTCTGCAGGAAGACTCATGCTCTTAGGAAATGGACAGCTTTGTTTTATAGTCCCTAATGCCCGTGTTAGTGTGTGCTCTTTCAGATGCTCGGGGCTAGCGTTGCAGTATGTCTGACACGCTGCCCTCGGGGAATCCCGCCAGTGGGCACGTTCTCCCGGTGATGCAGTGCAGACCGTAACTGGGAATCCTGCCGGAGAACTTTGTAGTGACTTCTCAGCCAGTGGGAAGATAAAAGAGGCAGCTTCTTTTCCAGCCATTTGGATTCATTTCCCGGTAATGACTGAGGGGGTCAGGCAGCTTGAGTCAGCTTACCTGAGATCTTAGGAAGTGTGTTTTGTGGGTGGAAGGGAAGAGCAGTGGAGAAAAGACGGCTTCTCTGCTGCCTAACAGCCCCCAGGCAGAGCCAGGAGGCTGACGAAGATTGTCCACTTGTATTAGAACCACTTTTTCTGACTCCCCATAGATTGAAGGAAAAGCGTGACTCTAACCCATTTTATTTATTTTATTTCTATTGATTTTTAAATTATTCTTACATTGTTGTTCATTTTTGTACAGTATTTGATTTCTCCCCTCAGGCGTATCCCCTTGAATATCTCACCGCACACCACCTAAGAACATGACCAAGGTCCTTGTGCTCTTTCTTGCCATCCCTGTTCTGGCCCCTTTTTCTCCCCCTCCCTGCTTTAGACCTCAAATGTATAGTTGCCTACAAGTTTTGTTGTGTTGTGGTTTTTATTGAGACTTTGCTCACTTTTCCTGTATTCCTCCCATAAGTGATACCATCTGATATTTTTCTTTTTCCTTTTGACTGATTTCACTGAGCATAATCCCCTCCAGCCCCATCCTGCTGCTGCGAAAGAGCTTCGGTCCCATTATATTTATTCTGTCCCAAGATATAACATTTGAAACCCAGAAAAAGTCTAACATATCGGGGGATAGTATTTCACACACAAATATCCATCCAACACAGACACATTAGAGACTAGAGGCATTTTGCTCTTTTTTTTTTTTTTTTACACTCTAGACATCACTGACCATGGAAAAATTAAGCAAAAGTCACATTATGGAGTCTTGTGAGTCACAGACACAATGTCTGACCTCCCTCCCAGACTATCTCAGGTGTTTTTTTAAAATCAGCCTTGGGGGCACCAGCACTATCACCTTAGGGGCAGGTACAGCTGCCCAAAGCCAGCACTAATATGAGGAGCAGTGAGAATATAGTGGAAATGTTACAGAGCAGGGAGAGGGGCACCCCTGAAGCCCCAAACCTGCCTGCTCTAAGTGGGTTCTGCCATCTGCCACATCAAGACAAGACATATAAAACTTTAATGCAGTGAATATAAAATATGGAACACACAGAATATAATTTCTAAATCAAACACCTGAAGTGACCCACCCCCTCGTGGGCAAAAGTCCACCCAAAAGAGATTGGCCCAAAGCAAGGCCTGAAAGCCAGACACAAGACTATCGCACCTTTTGGCCAGGACCTGTTGAAAAGGGTCAGAAATGGCCAGAAAAATCTGGGAGGAAAAGAGCAAAATTAAAATCATTATAACACACTGCCATAGTCACCTCCCTACAGGTATCTCACCCACATCTGCCTTAACTAGTACAGGGCCAGGAAACAAGCCCGGTTTCTTCCTCACATGCTTGCTGCTCCATGTGGCTTCCTCAGGTCTCCTTCTGGCTCTCCATCCTGCTTCCTTCTTCTCCCCTTTAGATTCCTTCTCTTCTCTCTTTTTCTCTCCTCAACTGTACCCTACTTCTGGGTGGGGCAGGGAACCTGGAACTTCCGCTTTTCCTAGGGACCACCCTGTTACAGAAAGAAAAATTTACTTTCTCCTATTTCTTTGGGGAGTAAATTTCTCTTGTGCCAAAAAGAAGTTGCAACACATTTCTAAAGAAATAAATACATACACACACACACACACACACACACATATATATATATATATATATATATATATATATATACATATATATATATATATATACACACACACACACATACACACACACACAGAGAAAATGAGAAATGTTTTACTTGGAATTAAAAATCATTGCTGTGTGGTTGGTGAAAACATGGATTGGGCAAATGTGTCTTGACATTTGGCTACTAAATAGACACCCACTGGGTATATTGACACGTCTGATTGTATATCATGTCATGGCCAATGAAACTATAGAAATGTGTAATTAGGACATATTCTTCCACCGGAATGGAGTTTAAGCATTAATTCATGAAACTTACTTAAGAACTCATCTGTTCTCCACACTCACACAGCAGCTTATTGAATTTGTGTCTCATATCTAATTGGCTATTTTCTTGACTTAATGAACAAGTGCATAGTCTGCACTATTGTGTCTGTTGAAGTGACCAGGTAGTGATGAAATGAAGCCAGTCCCAGTCCTGGGCTGCAGACCGAGTCATGCCGTGAGCCCACAGACATACAAGAGAGACACGAAATTTCTGTGTCCTCATGCATTAAGTGAATGTTTCAAACTCTGCAGGATAGGAATCACTCATTCTACTTCTTCAGAAAAGGAGATTGTTGGATGAGATGTCATCGACATTTCACCTCCCTAGTTATTTAACATGGACTTTGGAAGACTTTGTGTAGTTCAAAAATCAAATTCCCCTTTTCAAAAGGGAAAACACAGCACTTCCAAATGCCAAGACTGTTTCCAATTTGCACTGTGGCTGATTTGAGGATTTCTGGTAGGTGCACCATCAGGGCCATATAGGGTCACTGCTAGGGGACAAGTGCCTATTTGGAATTGACAGATACCTCTTAGATGCTGATTTCTGTTTGTTCTTTCATGGCATGGCTTCAGTGTTGGCTGAATGAATAGCAATATTTGAATCAGTTTTTAGATATTTGTAGAATAAAAGTGTAACCATTCTACCTAGTTATCTGCATACTGCATTAGAAGTTTCACAATATAGTAATGTCAGCTATAAATTAATAGTGGAGGACAATGAAAATAAACTAGTGCTTTGAGGCTGGTGCCCCCCATCCCACAACACACACCCTGAACTCTGGGACACAGCCCTACAGCAGGGAGCCTCTCCTTGATTCCTGAGCTTCTCTTTTGGTGCCTGGACATGAACCCCTGGTCTGATGGTGGGTCTTCATTATCATATACAATTACGAGGATCACGAATCTTATGTGTTCACCCTTTAGAAAGCACTGTTCAATGATTCCTCGGTAATCATGCTGTACACTGAAAACAGCATCTGTAGAACTGCAATTTCCCAATTTTTCTATGTAAAGTTGTTACAATCAGTGAGTTACTTTATGCAGTTCAAAAGACAAAACTATCAGAATCTCAGGCTGTCAACTGTTTATTTAAGGAAGCACAGCAGTTTTATGTAGGTTTCTAAAATTTGATTCTTTGTAAATGAAGTTGTATGTGTTTGTTATACCTTTGAGAGATATAAGAGAAACTTTTGTACATAAGGAATTATCACAGAATTCATTTTAGATATTTGTTCACGCATTCATTTATTTATGCCACAAATACAATGTAGCTTGTATGGAACAAGAAAGAAATAATAACAAAATATTAGGCTCTCAGATGTTATGGTCATAGACTGAAAGGACTTGTAGCTGATAAAAGGAACTACAAAATGAACAGATAACCCCATGACAAATTATAAGCTTTAATAAGGATTTAAGTGAAAGTACAAATCACTAGAGTCAAGTCAGATAACAATTTAAATTGGAATGTTAGAGTACATTGTTGGCAGACTATATTTACAATAACATTTATGTACAAATTCAGAAGAATACAGGAAAGAAGTTTCCAGAGGGAATGGCATTTGAGAAGTCAGGAGAAAGGTGACATTTTGGTGGGTTTGAGTTAAAGAAGTACCATGTGACTGGGATGGATGAAGAGAACTGCATAAGATGAGACTAGAAAGCTAGGCAAGACCATCTCCAACTTAACCCTATAGAGTAGGCGAAGAATGTTTGCATAGGAATATGATAATTACAAAGGATTCAGTATTCAGTTGTTATGCAGGTGAAATCATTTACATTTACTTCTTATTTTTTGAGTTTTATTGTATTTATTTATGCATACAGAACTGGGGTACAGGCCAGAGGTATGGGAGGTGATAGGATTCATCATAGACAGAGTGGGGAGCAGAATAGGAGGATCTACTGAAATAGACTAGTGAAGGGAGCAGCTAGTGAGGCAGGAGAGATCTGTTGCGCCATGTGGGTCAGCTCCCTGGCTGGGCATCAGACTCTTGCCAGAGTGACTGGTAATAGCTTGATAGTGCTGAGAGTTAACCCCTGTGCCAACAGGGAGGCCCTCACTTAAATTTAGTTGCTATAAGCTTAGATGGGAGGTCTTTACCTTCATATTTTTCTGAAACTAATACTAATTAAAAATGGGTTATACTTCAATTTGATATCTAGTCTTTTCTTCCTATGGATATATGTGTGTGTGTGTAGGCATATGATTTGAGATCTACTATAAACACATCTTGTATCCCACTTGATTCATTTCTTAGTATGAGTATTTCTACATAATGTAAAAAACTTTCATAAAAAGCATTCTCAGGAGCCCTCCCTGGTGGCGCAGTGGGTTAAAGCATAGCACTGAGAAGCTAAAGCCCCTTCTGCATGAGTTCGATTGCTGCCTGCCCCGGTGGTGACCACATGGTGTGGCAGACCTCTCCTGACCCGCCCGCTGCTCCCCTTAGCAGTGTACTTCGTCGATCTGCCTGTTCTGTTCCCCACTCTGTCTCTGGTGAAGCCTCTCACCGCCCCTGAGCCTCTGGCCTGTACCCTAGTTCTGTATGCTCAAATAAGTAAATCTTTAAAAAAAAAAAAAAGCATTTTCAGTGAGTACAAGATATGCCATAGTATGGAGGCACCAAAATATATTAGGATATTTAGGTTTATTATTTTTACAATCAAAACATTATTTACTGTTATCAATTTGCATGTAAATTCTACTATATTCCTAATATGCATTGCTAGAAAGGAATTGTTAGTTTGGAAATTTTTTTTTGGATCTTGATAGGCATTGGCAAGTAAAGGCTTACAAGAAATATCACATCAACCCACATGTCTCCTAATGGTATACAAATATATTCATCTTTCTGTAATTGTGCTGTTTGACAGGGAAAAACTGTAGGCTGTTTCTATTTGCATTTCTCTTATTGCTTTTGAGATCACACATTTTCCATATGCTTACTATTTGTTTGTTTGTTTTTCTTAGTTGTCTGTTCATATACTTTGCCAAGGAGATTTTAGCAGTTTTTTAATTTAGTTCTAATTGACTGGTCACTTAAATAGCATGAATGTCAAGTGTATTATTGGATATATCTTTTTAGTGTATTTATGAGATTTAGGAACTGAGTTGTATTTTAGATTTTTGATAATGAAATCTCAAAATTTTTGTAAAAATACTTTCTCGCTATAGATTGAAATACATATGTGGCTTTGCCTTGCTAAATTTATTAGAGATTTCAATTTATATGTTTGACAATGTTTATTTCTAGACTCTTTATGCCTCCTGTTTCACCTATGTGAAATGTCTTTCTCTTTAATTCATCACTATGGCAATTTCATCTTTGAGCTCTCAACAGCTTAAATATTTAGAAACTATGTTCATATCTCTTAGTTAACATTCCCATTTTCTCTTTCTAGCTTGCTACTTATTTTTATTAAAACATCTTTGTGTGTGTGTGTACATTCTCCCAAGTGTACATTAAATTATTAAATTGAGCTACTGGTATGTTTAATGCCAAGAGAGTACAAACCAAACACATCAATAGACTCCTTATAGCAATCTCTTCCAAGAAGTTCTGGAATTAGCTTTCTTTCAACTGTGGTTCAGTTGAATGTATTGAACAGAATATTGAACAGAATCTGTGTGTTCAAGGAGTGGAAGTTTTATTTTGTATGACTGTGTGGAGGCAAATCGTGTTATAATAAAGGGTCTTCCATTGGTTTAGGATGACAGTGGGTCTGAATTTTAGTGTGAATTCTATTTTTCCTTTTGGAACAACACAACAATGGCCTGCAATAGATACAAAATGTGAGCCACATTTGTAATTTTGAATTTTCTAGTATGTACACTAGAAAAGAAACTGTTGAGAATTACTTAAATAGTATATCTTATATAAATCAAAACCCAAAATATTTCCACTTCAACATGTAATCAAAATCTGAGCTAACAATGAGACAGCACATTCTTTTCATCATACTAAGCCTATATGTATATTTCATATTTAGAGCACTCTTCAGTTCAGATGATCATCTTTATCAGAACTATTTTATTTATGTTTAGTTTTCAGGTTTTCAGATAAAAAACTATATTCCCGGGCCCTCCCTGGTGGCGCAGCAGGTTAAAGCACAGCACTGAGAATCTAAAGCTGCTTCCGCATGAGTTCAATCCCCGCCTGCCCCGGAGTTGACCACATGGCATGGCAGACCTCTCCTGACCCGCCCACTGCTCCCCTCAGCAGTGTACTTCATAGATCTGCCTGTTCTGCACCCCACTCTGTCTCTGGTGAATCTTCTCACCCTCCGCATCTCTGGCCTGTACCTCAGTTCTATATGAATAAATAAATCTTAAAAAAAAAAAAACAACTATATTCCCATACCATCACAGCTAAATTTTTTCTAATAACTGAATCAATGATTAACTTTAACTAAAATGAAATATAATTTGAAAATCCAGGGGCCTCCCTGTGGCACAAGGTGTTAAAAGCACATCACTATGAAGCTATCTGTAGCCACTACAACACAGATTTGATCCCCAGTCAGGGAGGTGACTCACATGGTACAGCAGACCTCTCCTGTCTTTCCCTCAGCAGTGTATTTTGGTGGATCTGCCTGTTCTGGCCCTCACTCTGTTTCTGCTGAATCCTCTTACCCCCTGCACCTCTGGCCTGTATTCCAGTTCTTGCATGCATAAATAGATCTTTAAAAATAATTAGAAATTCCATTTCTTAGTCACAGTTCAAGTGCAGGTAACAGCATAATAATGGACAGTAAGGTTTAGACATATATTTCCTCCTGTGTAAGAGATCAGTGCAAGTAGAAAAGTTAAAATTTAAACTGACATCCAACTCTTGGGATACTTTGCCTTTTGGATATCAAGGGAGATGAGATCACTAATAGTTTCCCTTCTCATTGAATCAACTGATTGACTCAATGGTAGAACAAAGCAGTTGTTTTTTGTTTTTTTTTTTTTTCTATACATAAATCATCTGACTTTTTCCTAGCTCCTTTCATTTTCTTTAGGGCAAATGTTTGTATGAGCCTTAATTATGCTGAAAGCTGCCTCCCCTGGATATCCCTGTTACCTGGGAGACAACCCTTGATTTAGCTGTTGTATACTATTTTTTAGTAAATTTAAGAACACCTCTATTAAGGGAACAAATTAAATGTCATTAATATGACACCATATTTTGTTCTTGCTTCTCAGTTGTCTTATAAATCATGTAAATAAGTACAATAAACATTTATTGAGTGATTTCATAATATTTTGGATCTGCAGGTCCATCATTTGTAATGACATATAGAAGTTGGCCTAGGAAAGCTGGGAGTATGTCATATGTCAAATGACACCCTCCATCAAGTTATGAGGGCATTTCTTTCCCAGCCTTACAACTCAGTATAATGGCACTTGGTAGTATTGGCATTTCTGATATGACTTCTTTTGGCCAGCTCAGCATTCTTAAAAAATAAATAGTTTTTTCACTCTGTGATTGAAAGGGTTAAATAGTACCAATTCATTACTGCTCACAAAGGATTTATTTTGTTCTCATAAATCAGTTTTATTCCACATTTTTATTATTCCCTTGGGTGAACTACTCCAATTGAAATCAATACAAGTGCAAGTGACACAATCAATCTCGATATTTGATTATGGATTGGAGATTCCCAGGTCTTCTTTTTAGTCAGTTTCTTTCTGATCATCTCCCCAAAGAGCTGAATATTCTTATTGGCATCTATGACTTATGAACATGTTTACAAAGCAGATAATAATCTTTATTTGTATACTGATAATAGAAGGCTGAAAAATTATGAGGATTAAAAGGTAAAAACAACATGTGTAATTTATACCACTGTTAATAAACTGTTCACATTTCCCAGTATTTGTCTTAAGGTGAAGTGTTTTAAAGCAATTTTATTCTTTTGAAAAAATAATACAATAATTGACTATAAAATGCATTGTTAAACTGTGCTAGAGAAGTGTGTGTATTTGCAATGACAGAGGTGCTACAGTGTTTCACAGAATAATTTTAGAGCTGAACCACATGAACTGATCTTGGTTAACAGTGAGAACACAGTTCAGGTGAATAAATTGCCTTTGAAGGCATTCAAGCTGGTTCTTTTCATTTCTATAATTATCCAGACTGGAACACTACCATCTGGGGGCTTAAGGAGAAAAACAGCTCAACTTTCAATTAGAGAACAGAATGGATGAAGTTGTTGCTCAGGAGGGCAGCATTTATATATCAAACTCTCTTTGCTTTACTAACAAATTTATATCTTATGATCCTTTACATATTGAATGCTTATTTGGGGACTCAGGTACCACATTATCGTTCTCTTGCCTCTGACATTGGCCACCTGTTTTTGGCTCTGAAACCAAATGTTTTCATCAGCACAATTAAATATTATAATTCTCTTTTCTTATTGTTAGAATAAGGCAATATTTGGTACACTGATCTGATTATTTCCTTGCAATAAATTCCAAAGCAATGTTAACACGGCACTTTCTTGGGTCACATATATCAATAGTTTAGTCTTAATTAATCACTGACTTGCTTTCCCCAAGATTAATCACTGACTAGAAAGGATATTTTTATGTTTTGGGTAAATTGCCTCTGAAAGGCACATAATTTTGGAAGTTGTTGTTTTTTTTTTTTTTTTAAGATGTCTTTCAGAAGCAATTGAAACAGTAAACCAATCTTTCTTGCATGCAAAAAGCCGGTATTTATTCTTGAGTTGCTGTAAGTGAGCCTTTAGATGGCAGCTGTCACTGAAATCAGAGCAAATGCACTAGGATTTCCATTTGCAGACTTCCTGGGCAAGTAGGGACTATCTGGGACCTGTTTCCTTTTCAGAGACTTGCATTTGTAACTACTGAATAATAAAAAACATGCAAAGCATTATTGAGGGTAACTTTCTGTGATCTGAGACAGGACTGTATCACAAAGTGTTCTTTTCACACATCCTTTCCACTCAAAAAGGGTGAATCAAAAAAATCAATATAGAAATTGGAAATGACTCAATTCAAAGAGGCTGAACTTTCTGAAGATATACTTGAGTGAAAACTTAACCTCTTGCTTAACTCAGGTTAGCCAATTCTTCTGTGAAGGGCTAGTGAGTAAATGTTTTAGATTTTGCAGGCAAAATGTTCTCTGCCACAACTACTGAGCTGTGCAGAGGTAGCGAGACAATGCCTACATGTGTCTGTGTCCTAATAAACTTTATTTACAGGGACAGGGAGTTGGCCAGATTTTATCTGTAGGACATAGTTGGAGGATCCCTGGTTCATTATAATTTATATATTCAGTTATGCAAAAGTTATTTATCTTCCTTCAATAATACTACCTTTACATGATTCTTTTGCTTTTATAAAAACTACACATGTTGACTTAAAAATCTACTTTATCTCGAAAAATACCACTTATTAAAATCCCACTGTGTATAAATAACCAACATTACTAAATGGTGTATACCTTTCATACCTTTTTCAGCTCTTGAGTACTTTCTGGTAGCAAGGAATGGGAGCAGCACTAGTTGATTAAAGCAAAACTGAAAAAAAATTTGGGCAGAAAGTGAGCAATTCAAAAAGTTGTCAGAGAGCTGGGGGAGAGCCGTGTGGAACCAGGAGTAGAGGAACCAGACAAGCTCAGGCTCATGCAAGCACATCAAGATACTTCGGCTCCCTGGTAGATTCCAGCTCTGCTTTTGCACTCTCAGGCATTCTAGAGACATCTAGAATTCCTAACTGGTCCTGGCTCATGTTTTCACCCCATCAAGGGTTTTAGTCCCCAGTTGGAAATAACTGATGGGCAATCCTGTGGTCAAGGGTCCACTTGAGCTTCAGCTGACCTTTCATTAAAAAAAAAAATGCTAAAAAATCCTAAATTACTTTTCTGATTATTTTCTTTCCACACATCCATCACCTCCTGTTGTGCTCTTTTTTCTTCTGGATTGTGTAACTACTCTCTCTAGGCTTCCCATTGTATCATCTCCAGGCTTTCCATCGTATCATTGATTCAGTTTTCAACTATTTCTAGTTTCTTGCCTCTTCTGTCTAATTTGTTCATTAAATACTTAAATTATTTTCTAATTTTGAATTTGTTTCACCAGCTTTGCAGTGTTATTTTTTCACCTTACAGGGGATATGTACCATCCTCCTCCATGCCTCCAGAGCCATGTGGTTCATTTGTCTTTTTATGTTAGAATTCTTTCTTTCCCTTTGGCTATGGGCATGCACATGAAGTCTGTGATTTCTTCTCAAATTCATCTTGCTTATTCCTTATATGTCTGCTTTGCCCAAACTTTGCATTTCTTTGGAACAAGCCTATGCTTCTTATAATGCCTGGTTCTAGTTAGTCTCCCCTCAACCTAAACTTTGAGATTGGGGTGTTGCTATTAATGCATTTGTCTGTAGTTATGGTGTACACGTATCTGGAATGGAATAGAGAGTGTGAGTGGCTGTGTTCAGTCACACACATCCACTCCTGGGATCACGGGCTTCTTCCTACCAATCAAAACATCATTGTTGGGACAACCAAGCTCTGACCACTTTTTCTGCTCTACAGACTCAGTTCATTTCCTATCAAACTGAAGCATATTAGAAAAAGTCCCCAGAATCTCCAAGGTCTATATTCCATCCTCAGGGAGCAGAAACAGGAGTACTACTGATTATGAATTAATAGTGCCTGTCTTCAGTTGTGAGGTTCTGATATTGCTATTCATTTGTTCCCTTTCCTGTCTACAATTGCTACAGGATTTTTTGGCGGTTTTGTCAGTCATGTTATTAGTACACTCCCACTTTGTTTCCATTTATTATTTAAAAGGACAATTCTGTTATACCAGCCTTTAATGTGTCCATGCTATTTGCAAAGCAATCTTTGGAGTGTTCATGAGTTATTCCAGAATCCCATCTCAAAAAAGTGGTTCATGTCCACAGTGTAAAATCTGTTACTCTCAGATCAAGTCTGAGTATCTGCTCCTTCCTTTCACTCCTGCCTGTCCTTTGTATCCCCTTCTTATTGCATGTGGCAAATCCTGTGACTTGTGTCTAGCCAATAGACCACACAGTGGGGGTGGGGTATAGTTTGTGATGACATTGCGTAAGACGGTAACCCATCTGGTCAGGGGCCTCTGTCCCTTAGTGGCTGTGAAACACAGTCAGTCATTATGGGGAAAGCCAGGTAGGCTGGAAGTGAGGACAACCTCTCCCTAAGAGCCTGCAAGGAAATAATCCTTCCACATCACCTGCACTGGAGGGAATCCTTGCCAGAGAGCCAAGAAGTAGGTTCAGTCCATCCTTTGATGTCCTGGAGACCCACATAGAAGATTCATATAAGCTGTGCCCAGACTTCTGACCCACAGAAACATTGAGATAAAACATGTCATTTGAGCTGTGAAGCTTGTGGTTATGTCATTGCACAGTAATAGAGCTGTGCTTCAGGAACACAGAGCTGTTGACGTAGCAAATAAAACAAGAAGTCATCACTGGACAAGCATAATATCTTCTCACCACATGACTATTCTCCCAAAGGGCTGTCCTCCTTTAGTGGAGGCTCTTTCTCAAGCACCTATATCTAAAGGTATCCCCACAATTTGAAAGTTTGCATTATGCTACTTTTATGAAAGATCTACACAGTCCCTGTTTTCATTAACAAAAGAGGTCACAAGAGGATATTCACTTCTATGACAAGAAAAAGCAAAACTAGAGTTCACCAATGGTTTCATGCAGTGGTTCCATAGGTAATGGCCCTCAAGAGCACTGAAAAAGAGTAACCCCGCAAGCTCCCTCCCAGACTTACTTACGGCAGGATTATTACGGCTTTCACTAGAGCCATTGATTTTAGGTTTTCTGTGTTATTTGGAATGATCTTTTTGAGGGTCCTTTTTGAGTGATGGGAACATTCACATGTGTTTCCATATGAACAAATGGCAATTGCTTTTTTGCTTTAAGTAGTTGTGGCTAACAGAATTTCCCATAGGAATGTTCTACTGTAGTACATTCATATCACAGGGAAGCCTAAGACTTCAAAGAAAATCATAACCATTCATTAAAAATTGGTGGTAGACTTCCCTGGATCAATACTACTAGACTGTTATTTATCCATTTGACTGCAGAACTTGGGCTCAGCACGTCAGTGTGTTTCATAAGTTCTGTTAGGCTCTAGAAGGAAGGAATGTCAACTAGTCATGTTCACATCCACTGTTTAGTTGGGGAACCACAGAGCACTTTCTAGGGAAGCAAATGTGCCCAAATAGCCCTTAGCTGATTGAGCTAATTGCAATTGTTTGTTCATTTAAGAAAAAAAAATAGTTCTTTGTCCAAATTATGAAGGGGGTGGATCAGAGCAACTAGAAAAACAAAATCTGAATCCTGAATACAACACAGTTGATGAAAGCAAATCACACTTCCCTAATTTACCACAATCTTAACAAATTGGTTAAGTTGCTCAAACACCCTGTAGATATCATTCTGTTCTTATGGTAATGGAACAAGATCCATTTAGGAAAATCTGGCTGTTGTACATAGTAAAATCAACGAGAAGATACCATGTAACCATTTCTCTTTTTTTATAATTTTTTTAAAAAATTATTTATGCTTAAGGAACTGGGGTATAGGCCAGAGGTGTGGTGGGAGAGAGAATTCACCAGAGACAGAGTGGGAAGCAGAACAAGCAGATATATTGAAATACACTGCTGAGGGGAGCAGCGAGCAGATCATGAGAGGTCTGCCAGGCTATGTGGGTCAGCTCCCTGGTGGGGGATCACACTCGTGTTGCAGTGGCTTTCAAGAGCTTCATAATGCAGTGTTTTAACCTGTTGATCCACCAGGGAGAGCCCCCATGTAACCATTTCTTACATGGTATTTAAAATATTTAGAAGGGAACTGTGCCACACCAGACATGCTGCCATGTACACACACAGTTTTTAAAAATCAAAATGAAAAAGGTGTCAGTCTCAACAGGGCTATTCTTGCTCTGACATGAGGCAGGTCAGAACAAGTGTTTCTGAAGCATCTTTTGACATGGATGAGATATTCTACATGTGTCTTCCCTGAACCACAACAGTCCTTCTAGCAGAATGACCACTTCAAAACAGAATCAAAGAAACACTTTATCCTGGAAGACAATTAAAAATCACACCAGAGTAACTGCTATCATGGCAAGAAATAGGATCCCTTCAGAGACTCCATCCTGCTCAGAAGCCAGACTGGACACTTAATTATTTTTCTTTCAAAATGTTCTGTTGAAAACACAGTGAGGCAGGTCCCTTCCTCTCTTCTGATATTTACTCCACTGGGAGAAATTTAGGGGCAGAAACAGGGCCCTTTCTCCATAGGTTGACCTAAAAATAAACAAATATCCTACATCTTTCAGATCTTTACCTAGATGGGATCTACTGGAATGATAATGGAATTTGGAGGATGCACTAGCCATTGGAGTAAAATAATTTGAAATAATATCCTTGTAAAGAATAAATAGAAGTCACTTAAATATTAATGCTTGCTATCTAGAGTGAGCTAAATTCTTAGCTACCAATACAGGACTTGATTTGCCCCTTTACCTTAATCTGCAACACTCACCTCTGTCTTTTGATTTGGGTATTGGCAGAATGTTGTGACAGTGAGGTGGAGCTCAGGAATACTAAAATTGGGACCTCAATCTAGGAAAAACACAGCATTTTCTTTTTACAGCAGGAAATAGGGAAATTGGTTAACACCTTTTCTACCATAAGGTGTGATTGGATTCAGAAAAAGGCTAACTTAAAGCAGAACCAGGTCTGACATATAAAATCCTCACAAGGTAACAGGAAGCCGTTTGGTTTGTTCGATGTCATTTCTCATTATAATCTTTGTCGTGAGAATGGATTCATGTTGTACCATTTTCTGTTCTTGTTACGATCTTTGTCACATGAATAAGATATCAGGATGTTAATGCCTGGCATACAGCCTTCCGTCTGCAGCGGGACCGTACAGGACTACGCTGACCTTTGCAATATTATGTATTCTGATTGGCTGTTCATTTCACCTCTTTCCTACAAGTTAATAAGGCTGTAAAAAGGAGAAATGGCCAGCCAGTCAAATTATAGAATATTGAAAAGGTCAAAGCAGTACAGCACAGAGGAAAAAAAAATTATGGAATATATGATGCATTAAAATTCTTGTGACAATGATTATAACAAGAATGGGAAAGGAAACCCACTTATGTTATTTCAATCTGGAGAACCCCATCCAGGGGGAGTCCCAAGACTGCAATCATTCACGCATCCCTGAATCATAGACATGAAAATATCTATTTGTGCTGGATTTTGCTTTAAAAAAAATTATCTTGAAAAATCCTACTATTCAACAAATGAGAAGTTTAAGATTTTGGCCTTTGAATATGGGCATTCGTGTGGCTAACAATTTAGTGGAACTTCATGGTTGAAGCTGACACAAGGTTCTCTACAAGTGAAATCTGTTGGGCGTGCGATTTATATTGTTTCTTTCTTCGTTTAACACTTTTTCTTCAAATTAATATAGAAATATAGGACTGAATGAATTAACCTCTTTGAAAAACCTTTAGAATGTGAACTACCCACACCATGTAGAATTTTAAAATGCAACATGCACTGTACAAAACTGTTTTATTTTTTGTGATGGTTATCAGCCAGAACACTGAGAGCCTCTGTGTCTTCAATAGTAAGAGAGTGAGAAACAGAGTTATCAGTAGTTCTGAAGGTATGGTTTTCAGATGTGCATTAATGATTATTCATTCTTAAAATGATTTTATGCATATTTTGAAATTTCTTATGGAACAAGTGTAGTAGACTTTGTAGTCTGTAAAGACGATTTAAAAGTTAGCTTTATACTGTCTGAAGATGCACTATTTCACTAATAGAGTAAACATTTTATAGCCTAAAGCTAGACTCTAAATGCATTATTAATAAGGATGCCTAGTGCAACCTATTTTTGGAAGCTGAGGAACTGAATTTTGATCATTACTTTAAGACCAGCTGGAACATGGAGGAAATAAGCCTACAGTCAGTAGCTCAGCATGCTTACGGTCATGTGATTCCTGGTCCCCACCCTCTATTACTCGGGAGAACAGGATGGAATTGACTTCTGTGAATATGTATGAAGTCCACCAGATGGTTTTGACACAGATGAAGCCCCAACCCCTAATATAGACACCCCATCCTGCAAAGAACTTAGTAGCCTCCAGTAAAAGCCCAAAGGGTCAGACCAAAGCCAAAGAGCATGGATGAGGAAATTCGACTTCAGACTCACAGTGCCTAGGATTGGGTGTGGGGAGTTGTTCCAGAAGGCAGAAGCCTAAATGGGCCTGTACTATCCGCTTATACTCACAAATGGGGTCAGCACAGAGGGCAACCAGAGAGGAATGGTCACCCGTGATAGGAAGCACTTATCATTTTTAGCATTTTCTAACTTGATTCTTGAAGCTGAACCAACCGGGCTGCATTTTCCAGCCCATTGAAAACAAAGTGTATGCAGGAAAAGTGGCAAAGCACAACCCTTCTGAAGGGGGTGCGGAGAGAGGGTTTATTTTGTAAGGCTTACCCCCCAAGACAGAGGAGCTCACATTGGTAAGTTTCAAAGAGGGGAGAGAAGGCAGGAAGAATGAACACCTGAAATTGTTGATCCTGGTGGGATTTTGAAAGGCCATTTTTGAGTTTCACTGAAGGTGGAGATCCTTATTGTTCAGGGCTGTGAATGGAGCTGTTTTGCTGGCAGGGATAAGAGAACACTCGACTCACTCAGCTGCAAGACTCCTGGAGATGTACATGTTCTTTTTTTGAGCTGAACAAAATGGTTATGTAATTGCATACTTCTCATAATTATTGAGTAATTATATACTTCTTATAATTACTGAGTAATCATTGTTCTATAACTAGAACTTAATGTTACAACTAATTGTATAATTACCACGTATTAATGTTATCTGGGAAACTTAGAATAAAGTGGTACTTAATATATTTCCTCCCTCCATACACCATGTGCAAAGCTAGCAATAGTGTTTGCTTTCTAACTAGAAATTTGCTTTCAAAACAAATAAACAAGGTGCAAGGGGAAACAAAAACCCTCTCCAATATTATAACCTTAGATCAATCTTACATTTGCACCTAACTTGACATTAGTAAAAAATGGTGTTCTCTTGGCTTAATTTTGGAATTTTCGTTGCTGTGTTGGAATTTTCACCCTGTGTCAGATATGCACAGTTATACTACTTTAGAAGCAATTGAACATCTGTCTGGATCTCCTAGGATAAGCTGACCTTTATGAAATTTTACAATTGGGCATGTGTCAACACAGCATTTGTGTCAGCTCTAACTGAAAGTGGTTACAAGGAGCTGGATATTATGGGAATGAGAGATCTTCAGATGTGAAAAATGTGATTTCCTTTCACTTTGGTTAGAGGATTTGTGTTCCATCTTACCTATCTTGGAACCATGTCTTAGATATTTGGAGCATCTTATGAACACTTAGAAAAGGCCACTCCCTGGATGTAATTAGAGCTCAGTGTTCTATTGAATCAAGCTGATTAATTGCAAAAAAAATTATAAAAACCATTATGGTACAATTTCAAAATATCAACTCAATGCATTGTGAAAATATCAAAATTTACTTTGCAGGTTTCAGAGCTTCTTGCTAATATGGAATATCCGTTGTTTATTTCAGAATTTCTTACACATATGGAATATTGTTGTTTATTTTTAGTTTAGAAATTTCCAGTCATTCTTTAACTGTACAAGTCTTTATTTCTTGTACTGAATATGAATGGAAAGTGTGATTCACATGTTTTAGCCTATAGGTATCATTTATTCCTTTTGGAATAAACCACTCCTTTGGAGATGCCATTTTTTTTAAAGATTTATTCATTTATGCATACAGAGCTGGGGTACAGGCCAGAGGTGCAGGGGCAGTGAGAGGATTCACCAGAGACAGAGTGGGGAGCAAAACAGGTAGATGGACGAAGTACACTGCTGAGGGAAGCAGCAGGCAGGTTAGGAGAGGTATGCCGCGCCATGTGGGTCACCGCCGGGGCGGGGATTTGAACTCATGCTGAAGTGGCTTTAGCTTCTTAGTGCTGTGTTTTAACCTGCTGCACCAGCCAGGAAGGGCCCTGGATATGCCAATTTTAAGTTCAGAGTAATAAATTCTTCTTTAAGACTAGGGATTTCTTCTGGCTATGGAAAACACTTATATCTGCGTATTTTGCTGCAATAAAATTTTCAACTGGGGCCCTCCCTGGTGGCACAGCGGGTTAAAGCACAGCACTGAGAATCTAAAGCCGCTTCCGCATGAGTTCGATTCCCGCCTGCCCCGGAGGAGACCACATGGCATGGCAGACCTCTCCTGACCCGCCCACTGCTCCCCTCAGCAGTGTACTTCGTTGATCTGCCTGTTCTGTTCCCCACTCTGTCTCTGGTGAAGCCTTTCACCGCCCCTGAGCCTCTGGCCTGTACCCCAGTTCTGTATGCACAAATAAATAAATCTTAAAAAAAAAAATTTTCAACTGGATCTTCCATTCCAAGTCATTATAAATATTTTTTTTTAATTTTATGTATTTCTAAAGTTTTTGTCCACCTTACTCACATTTTGTGTTCCCACATAGAGAAAATAATACCTCTTTTGTATCAGTGAATATTTATTCATTTCAATGTTTGAGGTATAATTTAATAGAAGAATGGTATAGTGGTAGTTGGTGAGATTTGTGTTTTGTTAATTGAAAGACCTTAGAATTTTGATTAATTATATATTATTGGATGGAAGAAACGAGAATGTAAGGATTCGCCACTGAGAAAGTAAAAGGCAGACTTTATAACTCTTAAGCACTTGCTAGTTCTAAGTTTGTTTGAACGTATCAGTATATGTATAGATTACAACAAATTCAGTATCCAGCATCCACAGTCCTTGCTGCTGTAGATGAAGGCCTACTGTATGTCACGTAAAGAATGTACAGTGATACATATTGTAAAGAAATAAGCTCAACCTTCACAATAACATTGTAATCAAAGTATTTTTACTGTTAGTTCATGAAGGAAAAACCCAAGGTTTAGAAATATTATATAATTTAGCAAAGACCATTCTACTCAAGGATGACAAACCCAGGTTCAAATGCAGAACTCCCTGACATTCAAACGTATGTACTTTCCTTTGCACTATACTCTGCTTCTGCTGTTGAATTGTGATAAAATATATTTTGTGTAAATATAGCAACTATTACATTTGGTTTATTGTACAATGCAAGGTCACTTTTCACATAAGGACAGAACATTCTATTTGGGGGGATAAAGAGGAGAAAAGAGTGATTTCCACTAGTTTGAACCTCAAAGAAAATTCAAGAATTTGAAAAGCTTCAAATGATTGTAAATAATCTAATCAAATGATCAGTTTCTATGTCTGCATAGTGTTTTTAAGTTATATCCATGGTACTTAATAACAGGGCTTTATATTATCTTAAAATATATATCCTGTTATTCTATTCTCTGTGGTGAATGAATTAAAGAAAATAATGTTAACTCAGGGAACATTTTATTCATAAAATACTAAAATAAAAGAATACCCATTGGCAGTAGCTCATGTAATGCTTCTTTGGTGGAGGGGAGGGATGGATATGTGTGGTATTATGGTTCTATTTAGTAGAGCATCAATACAGATGGGAACAGGAAAGAATAGTTAAGCTTGCACTAAGTTTAATGATTTTCTTCTTTAATCAGCATACAATAATGGCACTCTTCTGAATGGCACACAAATTATACACAGTGCCGAAGAGAACAACCTTTGTGTGTCCATCCATGGCCTGGCTTCTTTTCCTGACTGTACTGTGCAAGTGGAGGCTTCAGACAGCTCCGACAGCTCGACAAGGGGTCCCCCAGCACTTGCAGAGCACCCCGGGGGTAAGTCTATGAGGAATGTTGGTATCTATCTTTATATAGCTGTTCTAGCCCCAAGTCTCCAATGAACTTGCTTATTGTTATAATTACTTTTTTAAAGAACTTCAAGATTCAGTTGTCTTGCCAGTGGCTTTGGTTGTTGTCTTATTTGATTGAATTGAGGCAGTTGTTAATATTGATTTATTGTTTTGTTGTTTAGGGTATATGGACACACACACACACACACACACACACGCATTTAGCTTCCTGTATGTTAAGGAAGCTTGGAAATGCTTTTGTGTCTTAGACTTCACTTAAATGCAAAATTTATATTTCTAATTTGAGTTTTAGTGTTCTGATGTGAAGAATGCTTACTCTGGGCTTTTAAGGAACTAGCTTAAATGTCTATTAACCCTTTCCATTTGGCAAAAATAAATAAGTAAATAAAAGGGTAGAACACAGGTAATAGAGTCAGAAAATTCTACTCAGCCCACAAAAAAAAACACCTTGAAATTCTGTCCTAATGATTACAGTTCAGCAGAGTCACTTTCATAGGTGAAAACTGAATCAATGTGAATGGTTTTATTTTCATTATTTCTATGAAAAACAATTGACCTAACTAATTCAGAACGATTGTTTTGACCTGTCATTAACTCTTCCTCTTAAATTAACTATTTGTAGGCACTAATTGCTAAGAAGAAAACTCCCTCTCAGATTGATATGTACAGAAACGCCTTAAAATTATAAGTACATGATTCCCAATTGAATGTTCAGGGATAGCTATTTTCTCAAAATACCAAGGATATTGTCCCCAGGACCCCCATCTCTGTTTTGTGGCCCAGCTTCCAGAACCAGTGTGTTGTGGACTAAGGGAGAACATTTCTCTCAGCTTAGCTATATTCTACGGGGTTAGAGAAATCCCTCTGTAGCCATAAGGCTATAAGAGCAGCAAATACCTCATCGCAAGGGGAAAATTAGCCATTAATCTGCAGTTTGCATGGAGTCCTTCTCTCAAGAAAATAATTCTTACCTGCTGTATCATAAAAACCACTCACCACCATCTACCTTTTATGGATTAACAGAATTAATGAGTGATTTTTTTTAATGAATGATTTTTTTTAAAGATTTATTTATTTATTCATACAGAACTGGGGTACAGGCCAGAGATCCGGTAGGTGAGAGGACTCACCAGAGACAGAGTTGGGTACAGAACAGGCAGATTGATGAAGTACACTGCTGAGGGGAACAGCGGGCAGGTCAGGAGAGGTCTGCCTCACTATGTGGATCTCCTCCGGGACAGGCGGGGATCAAACTCATAGGAAAGTGGCTTAAGCTGCTTTGTGCTGTGCTTTAACCCGCTGCACCACCAGGGAGGGCCAGAATGATGTTTTTTAAAAACACTTGAAACTCTCAATGGAAGAAGCCACATTGTTTAAGAAAAGAATGCTTGAAAGATTTGGAGAGACTGATCAATGACATTGTATATATGGAAATGAATGACTGGTTGATTTTTATGACATACTGACATAGTTTGTAATTTTTACCAGTTTGTATCATATTCACAAAATAGAACTAATTTAATTAATTGTTCATGTGTTTAAGATTACACAGCCTAATTTGTAATATGTGTATATAAGTGTGTATATATACACATATATGTATGATTCAGATAAACATAGCTGGCTCCCATTGCTAGCATTGTTAGTGCATCTATCCCTGAACAAGCAGAAGGGTTAATATACAAACAGGAAGAAGCTGATACATTCTTTTACAATGTTACAGTAGAACAGAAGTCAACTGCTGAGCTTGCCTTCATCCATCCTGTACAAGCTGATTCATGAACTCTCATAAACTTCAGCAGGCCCACTCCCTCCGGGTGTGATGTAGGCATTCTTATTATATGCAGAAATCCAGAATTGGGGAATTGATCTTTCAACCAAAGAGGAAGCAAACGTCTTCAGAGACAGACAGTGATCTGCTAAAGTTTATTACAGCCATTAGAACATACTTTTTTTTCATCATTAGATTGTTGTTGATTACAATTAGGAAACTTATAGCTTTGAAATTATCTTTTTTATGACCTTGTGGCAGTTTAAAGGTGATACCTCATTGATTAAATAGGTTTTAGTTCATGCTTCCTTTTACTTAATGACCTGAAAACATATTATCCTGATTTACACATAAAATCATGCTGAAAAGCATGTGGCATTCACTTGAATATGTGTGTTTAAGTAGAATTAAATTAGTACTGAGAGTTATTAAAGAAATCTTCCATGCCTTTGTCCAGTGAACTGTGTTTCATACCGAAATGAATAATAAATGAACCGAGGTACAGAAGTGAACCAACTCACAGCAGAGAAGGTTCTCTATGCTATTTGCTTTTCCATTATATCTGGATTGTTATCATGATTGCCATTCCCTTGATCTCAATATTATATCTCTTTTACGGGGATGTTGAATTCCTAGCATCTCTCACTGCTGGATTATGTAAAGTTCTCGGCTGTTGTTTTCTTATGTTCCCTGCTAGAATATGCAAGTTTCTTGGCTATGTCGTCTTTTAATTTGTTGCTTGAAAATGCAGTACTGGGAGAATTGGACAAAACATAAAAGCTGCTGTTTTTCTTCATCAAACAGTCGCTCTCAGACATGGCCCGGCAATCTTCCTGTGCCCCGGTAATCTTTCCTAGTCCAACTCATTTTTTCAGAGTCAAGCTAGAAGTGGTCCATCAGAAAGTCATGTTATACCAAGGTGTGATAGGGCTTCTCTGCAGCCCAGATACAGTCATATCATGTTGAAATCGCCTGTCTGAACTGACTGTCACAATCACTGCTGAGAAGTTCCTACACAGCAAGGACTGCTTCTTATTCACATTTTTTTTTTTTAAAAGATTTATTTATTTATTCATATAGAACTGGGGTACAGGCCAGAGATGTGGAGGGTGAGAGGATTC
>NW_004567119.1:23738379-23768018 GCF_000260355.1 Condylura cristata | reverse complement strand
CTCAGTGCAGTGCTTTAACCCGCTGCGCCACCAGGGAGGGCCCTCTTATTCACATTTTTATCTTCAGTGTCTACACTAGATCTGACACCTGATAGGTGCATACTGAATAATGGACAAGTGAATGGATGAATAAATCAGTCAAGATAGCTTAATTACCAGTTTTAAATCCTAAGCTTTTGAGTGTTCTGGTCTTTCCAGGCCTCAGCTTCTACCTGGGCAACTTTAGATTGTAGCTGGTAATGGAAATTGTGACCTCCTCGGAATGCTTACTTGTCCAATGTGTGAATGCCATGGTCTCCTGAGGACCAGACCAGAGTGTGGGTGAACATAGAGAAAGGATTCTCCTCAGTCCCCACCAACTCATCACTCTGACTCCTTTCCCTATGTGGTGACTTTCTCATGAGATGAACAGACCTCAGTTCTCATGGGAAGTGTGAAAGATGAGGTCTATTTTGTTGATGACACAAGTATGATTTAAATGCTGTTTTTGGGGGGTACATGTGATATCTCAATTCAGCTGAAAAAAGCCACAAAGTCAAAATCCAACAATATTTCATTTCAACCCCAACAAGATCTTCTTGGTCCATTGCTGGTGCTCTTGCTTAATAAAATTAATTTTGTCAAAAATAAAATTATTGACTTGTAAGCAAAAGAAAAGAAAAACATGAGTAAACAATTTGACAAAAACAAGTTATTTTGAAAATGGAAATTAAGGCTAGTGAGATAATACAACCTAAAGCTTAGCATGTAGGTGAAGTGGTAAATCCTAGACAGCACCTTTTTATTTTAAAAATCCTTTTGACATATTATTTGATCAATGGAAGGAGTTTGTATAAGTGTGTGTATGTGTTTCAATTATGTTGTATATCCTTACCTACCTCTGTATCCTCAGGTTTTTGTAATGCCAAAATTACTATATTTTTAGATTGTTTGTAATAACATAATTCTCATATTTAGCACTAGGATACTCTTAGAAATGAATATATTTAATCCGAGCCCTTGAATAGCATTATAGTACAGGTTCAAGAGTTCTAGGAAAAGAACTAAAAAAATAAAAATGGAATCCGAATGTTAATCCATAAATATGAAACTTTCCTATGACCTTTACCCCTTCAAGGTCTGGAGTTACTAATGGGGTTAGGATTTCAACTCTTAATGGGGCTCAGTGCATTAGTGTTTTGTATGCATGGAATTCAGCATTCGGTTTAATAAGTGGTTGACATTGGTGATGTCCCTTAATTTGCTTAAATCTAATTGGCTCTTTTATCAGTCAAACCTGTATGGATTGGCAATTGATCAGGAAGGGTCAGCCATGACTCTGCATGTAGCTAGAAGACAGAGCCACCAGTTAAAGTCCCAGGCGCATGATAATAAGCAGAAGACGAACACATGAGCTTAGAGGAAGATGGCAAGGCAGCTTAGAAGTTTCTCAGGATCTTCAAGTTCAGAACAAAGGCATTATAGAGTATATAAATTTTAAATACACTGCATTTCGCCTCCAGACTTAAACCTTTTTTTCCAGATGAACTGAAATCTTGTCTGAAACTGTCTTTGTTACATCAAAGACCTACTCAGAAAGCTAAGAGAGACAGAAGAAGCATAAAAGGGCATAGTTTAAAATGATTAGTGACAAATTCCATACTGACGAGCTGGAAACAGATTTTTTATGAAAGTTTTATATTTTTTCCAAAAGGAATAATTTTATTCTATTTATCTTTCTCTGAACTGCTTTACCATCGAAGTGGAATACAGAAACACCTTCATTGAACTTAATCTAGTTTTCTCTGACAGTAAATAATGTTTCATTTATGTCTTCAAATGGATGTGAATTATTATAATCTACAAGCTTCATAAAAATACTAAGCTTAAGAAATGTGTTTCTTTTCCTAAGGTGTGTTATTAAAAATCAAGAACTGAGAAAGGCAGATTAGCAGAGTGATTTGCTTGAGAATTTGTTTTAATTTGGCTTTTTCATTTCCTTGACCTCCCTCCTCACTTAAAACCTAGATAAAAGAGAAGGAGTGAAATCCATTAGGCATTAATACTGAGGCACATTGGAAGACCATAGACTGAAATCCTGCAAACCTGGATTGGATTCTGCTTCTTTCTCTACCTGGCTAAGTGACTTATAGGCAAATTTGCAAATGTAGATAAGCCTCAGTTTGTTCATCCATAGAATAGGTTCAAGAGTATAGAGAGTTGAATATAACTGTTTCAGGGCAGAGTGTGTGTTGACATAAATATGCTGGGGCCGGTAGTACTCCCGGTATGTGACTGTGAGGTACATTTGATGATGCAAAAACAAGAAAAGTGAGAGGCAGTTTTCCTTTTGAAATGGCTTAAACATCTGCATCCATAACTCTGGATCATAATTTGCAAGTGATTTTTACATCAAACTCTCTTGGATTATCTTGGGTATTCAATAGACAGAAAAAAAAAAAACATTTTTTCTTAATGGTTGTCTCTGAGCACTAATACCTAGCTATTCTTAAACACAGTTTTATGATTATTTTTCACTTCTTTATTTCATCTCTATTATTCATAAATAACTTTGTTATGCTAGCAAAAAAAGCTTGAAATGTTTTGCTCATTTTTTGCCTTTCCTAACTTTCCTCAAATATGGATTTTAAAAAGTTAAAATCTAAAATGTTAGAATTCTGTATTTTTCGAGATAAACTGAGACAATTCAGCTAGGGAGAGGAAACCAAGTTGCGGGAAAAGGCTGCAGCTCGGAACCAGAGACCCGCCGCAGAAGTGTTGCTGACCTTTGCCCCAGCAGCCATAGATGTGTTGCCGTCCTTTGCCCCAGCAGCACCAACAAAGCCCTGGATATAAACTGAGACAACACAGCTAGGCACACCAAGCATAGAGGGAGCTTGGGACATCGGAAGGCTACAAAGATCAACAGACACCTTCCAGAAACATGGCCTCAACATGTTACTAGAAGAGGCTGAACAACACAAGAGATCCCTGACTGTTACCAGCTGAGACAACAGACACAATTAATTACACACAGTGGGGGCTGGGAAAAATAACACATTCAGAATACCCTCCACAACTGAAGTGTCTGGAAGTCCCTCAGCTATTCCAGAAATAACACCCCCCCCCAAAAAAAAATGCCGGTCAATAATAGCAACACCGTATCTCAGTGAATAGAAAGTATTAGAAAATACACAAGGGAAAAGAAAGAAGACAAACAAATATTCAAGCAAGTCCACAGGGGGAAAATTCAACACAAAAAGATCAGTGAACAGAAACCACCAAAGAAGTAGAAGAACTGTTCAACCTACCAGATAAAGAATTCAGAATCATCATGATAAACAAACAAAATGAAATGAGGCAAGCCATCCAGGAGTTGAAGAATGCAAACAAGGAAATGAATGAAAGAAATGAAAAAAATATGAGACAAGCAATCAGCGAACTGAAGAAAGAAAATGACACATTAAAAAAGGAAATAGAAGAAATGCAGGCGATGAAAAGGCCACTAGAAGAGATAAAGAATGCTGGGAAAAGTTATGAAAACAGAATAGATGAAATGGAAGAGTGAATCAGCACCCTCGAAGACACAGAAACAGAGAGAATTAAAAAAGAAAAAGAAAGAGAAGTAAAAAGGAAAGGAATGAAGAAACACTTCAAGAGCTATCTGACACCATTAGGAAAGGAAATATCAGAGTTATAGGTATCCCAGAAGGTGAAGAGAAAGGCTAAGGAATAGAGAAAATATTCACAGAGATAATAGAAGAGAACTTCTCTAATTTGAAGAAGGAGATGAAAGTAGACATCCAAGAAGCAAGAAGAACCCCAAACTACCATGATGAGAGGAGAAAAACGTATAGATATATCATAATAAAAATTCCAAGATTGCAAGATAAAGAAAAGATAATGAGAATAACAAGAGGGAAGAAACAAATAACCTACAAAGGGAAACCGATCCGGATGACATCAGACTTCTCTGAAGAAACACTAAGGGCAAGAAGAGAGTGGAGGGACATTCTCAACAAACTCCAAAGCAACCAGGAATACTCTATCCTGCGAAGCTCTCCTTCCTCTACGAAGAAACAATAAGGACATTCTCAGACAAACAGAAACTCCACAATTTCGTCAAAACTAAACCCCCACTCCAAAACCTACTACAAGAATTCCTGTATTTTTTCACTGAATAGTTTATTAGTTAAGACAATGCTTTTAGAAAACTAAATTAAATGTTTGCTTTTTAAATGTCGCATATAATTTTGCCTTATAATATTGCTAAAAGACAGTATGTGAGCCCTGGTTTTTCAAATACTCAACCACTGGATTGTCAATTCGATTTTAGGAGACTCACTGGTCTTCCAGTTGTCTCACTGTGTAATCAACAGCCCCGATTTAGCCATTGAATACCACTGAGTGTATTTCTCATGAGTGTGCAAGACATCATTTTGGAGACTAGAACTAAGTCTACCAGTGAACTCAAAATCTTGCCACTGACCAAGAGTGGTTGACTGTCCATCTTGATATGTTATAGAAAAAATGGAAATTGTTTAGCAATCTGTGAGTCACATAAAAATAAGAGGGTAAGGATAGCACTCCAATGTAGGGGAGGGAAAGCAAATGCTTTAAAGGTAACAAATGAGGGTAGCTGGGAGCCATTTACCCTGGGAGTGGCGGTGGTGCTGTCAAATTCTCTTCTCGGGTATGTTACTGTGCCTCTGCCATTTTAAAAAGAAAGAAAAGAGGTTGAGTCTATCCCTTAGTGGATTGAGAACTTAGTCTGAGACTTGTGACATGACTTGCTTAGGGCATGTGCTTTCTCCTTTAGTTTTTAAAGGACTGATTCCCCCCACCTTTTATCTCATTTCAACCAACGTCCTTTCTAAGATGTAAGTTTGTGAGTAGTGCAAAGGACCAACCATAGGGAAAAAGATATCATTTCACAGCAAGATCTATGAGAGAATCTAGACAGTTAGAAACTCAACCCAGGGGTGGACCATAAACACAGAAACCAAAATTAAGAATAAGTACAAACTCCATTTTATCATACACTCTCCTCATGCACTGTAGCACTGAGAACTGAAAATATTTGTATGCCTTTTCAAATCTCTGTGCAGGACATATCAAGATACTTTTATTGTTTATGAAAAATCAATAGTTCTAAAGAAATGTAAGTTTGCTGGTAGTATGTAGGTCCAAATAGTAGCCGTCTGTGTTCTCTGGTCTTCACTTGCCCTGAATCCTTTGATTGATTTGCAAAATGTGGGTGGGAACTTCAGCATACTAGTGGCCATGAGATGTTTTCCACAAGTAAAGAAGAGATATTAAAAAATAATAATCTGTGGGTGGGTGAGAAGTAGAAAAATTGTTGGGCTAAGATGTTATGTTGCCTTTCTCAGAATGTAAAGGGAAAGTGAAATGAACTGTTTTGTATAATGTAAAAGTCACAGGGGGGCTCGAGCATGGTGAGGAATAGAGCATTCTACAGCCCTACAGCCCACTCAGTGTATTAGAAGCTGCTCACTTCATACTAAGCCCAGTGCACACGAATCTTTAGAATAGCTGTGTCCAAAGCCCCACTTTTGTGTGTCTTCCAAATGCACTGCCCCCTCCCCCCCAAACAACCCACTGAAAGTAATCAACTGGAAGTGTCCAGTGAACAAAAGATTAAAATTCTTAATAAAACAGAATACTTTTTAGACATATGTCAAGTCATTTAGCTTAATTTACACTTTCCTGAGAATAAAATCAATGCATTTATAACTGTCTTAAACGTGCTTTCAAATCATTTTATGAAAAAATCTTACTTTCATCTTCTTAAAATTGGTGGATTAGCGGCAGTCTGTGTCTATATGTGTGTTTGTAAAAATACAATACATAATCTAAAGAGAAATGTCTGTTTCTGTTTCACACTTTGTAAAATTTTCCTCACTTCTCATATTCACCATCTTAACAATGAACTTCCAACTTATAAAAACACTTTAGAAGGAACTAACTTCTGAGCCAGAGAGAAAACAGAGGGAACTTTGAAGTGTCTTGCCATGAACCCAAGAAGCCTCCAGCAAAGGACTGCCAGCCTCCTGCATTTGCATATGCTCATGTGGTTTGTATAGAAATACAAATGCCCCCCTTGCAATTAAGTTCTATCTTTAGAGCATCCTGGAGAAAGATAGAAAAACTAAAAAAAAAAATTTTAATCCCACTTCTCCTCTTTACCAGGGGAGAGGGGTGGAAAGCATTATTCCTTTAAGCTCCATTGATATTAAAAAATCATAATTTAAAAAAGAATAAGTACAATTCCCCTTTCTGTTTTTCATCTTGGAATAAAAGCTTATCTATAACTTTAAGGTGAAAAACTTATGTCTGTCTGACTGGCTGTGCAGTTTGAAAGAACTTGAAGTTTTATTTGAATTCTTAGCATACCCTAAAGAAATTCCTGCTTTATTTTTAAAAAATAATATTTTATTCTTTTTTTCTTTGTTATCATAGACACTATGCCTGACTTGCATAAAATTCTCTGAGCATTCATCTGTATAACTAAATTTACAAAAGTGAGACAAGTTCTTAATATATCTTTGGCACTTAAGGACCTATCTCTTTTCATCAGAAACTTCAAGAAAATTCTTGTGCCTCCGTAAAGAGGTAAAGTTCACCCAGATTCTAAAGGCTGTAAAACCTTAATGAAGAACAGGTTGTGAGAACCGTGGGTAAATTCACTGTGGCCACTTTGCTATTCATGAGTATTCATTAATTGGAATGAATTAAGCTAGAAACATGGGACTCTGAAATGTGGATTGTAAGGATGGTTCTTTGTACATTATGATCATTCTGTAACTTATATCACCTTCCATTTTTATGTAAATGTTGGCATGTGTGTATCATGCTTATCTGCTCGAGTATAAACCTATGGTATGAGTAGAGGGCTTTCGTGAATGAAGGGATGAACAAACGAACAGATGGATGTCAGTAAAGAAAGGAATCAAAATTGGTTCTCACTTTTTCTTTCTCTCCTTTTTTCTCTCCTCTCTCCTTTCCATTCTTCTTTCCTTCCTCCTTCCTTCTATCCCTCCCACATTCACTCACCATTTGCCTTGACTCCAGACACGCAGCATGAAATTAGCTTACTGTCATAGCTCCAAGGAGTGATAATAGTTTTATGCAATTTTTCACTCAATATGCTTCCCCCTTGGCATCCTTTTTTTCGCTACCATGCTCCAATTTCCCCAGACTTTCATGCTCGGAACAAGTGCTGTGTGTGGAGTAGTCTTTAACACCAGGTTCAGCAAGGGGGATATTGCTCTTCCCTGGTCCCAGTGCTGTTTTCTCCGGGGAATCACAGGTGTTCCAATTAGGGACAATGAGATGCAATGAACCAGCATCACCAACAGAGGCATATGTCATGCCCACGGTTTGAAGCTGGGCAATTGACTCTAATACCAGGTCTGTTTCTCCTCAAAGGGTCTGAGAGTCCCAGCAGCATAGAGGAAAACAGAGCAGACCTGGGAGAAGGGGGCTGACTGGATTCTGGTGATATCAATCGATCTCTTGAATTACTCTTCCCCTACGTTTTGTTTCTAATTACAGGAGCTATCCCCTTTCACTATGTAAGCCTTCTATTATTTATTTGTTTATTTTTTCCTTTGTGTACGTCAGAAGGGAAAGGGTTTCTGACACTTGAAAACAAAACATTTAAACCACCACAAAAAAAGTTACTCAAGAAAAAGAAGAGACTAGAAATCATTTAGAGAAGCCTCACAACTTCGTGAAAATTATACCAAATACAGCCATGCAACCAATTTGTTTGCTTTTGCTTGAGCTCTCAAATGTGGAGACTTAAAAAAACACACCTGATGTGAAATAAAATGGTAACACCTATGACTGTGGAATCACTGACCGCACTGTCCCCAGGAAGATGTTCCTCAGTGCCTGGCAGTGGGAGTCTTCTGAGATGCTTTCCTATGTTTTCAGGTCCCAGAGCCCTGAGCGACTCTGCACTAATTAGCTGTTTGAGCTGTGCTTGACCATGATGCAGTTTTCTCATCTCATTGTGGTAGCCTTGAACGAAATCAGTGGTTCTCACAGTGTGTCCCCAGATCTGAAAATGTATTTAAAAATGCAGCTTTTAGAGCCAACCTCCTCAACTTATGAAATCAGAATTTCTGAGGGTCGGACCAAGTAATGGATATTTTATTAGCTGTCCTTCCTACCCTGGTATTCCATTGCATGTTTGAAAACCACCAAACTTGATCTTTTTTTTTAAGATTTATTTATTTATGCATAAAGAACTGGGGTACAGGCCAGAGTTGCAGGGGCAATGAGAGGATTCACCAGAGACAGAGTGGGGAGCAGAACAGGCAGATCCACGAAGCACACTACTGAGGGGAGCAGCGAGCGGGTCAGGAGAGGTCTGCCGTGCCATGTGGATCACCTCTGGTGCGGGGATCGAACTCATGCTGAAGTGGCTTTAGCTTGTTAGAGCTGTGCTTTAACCCACTACACCACCAGAGAGAGCCAAACTTGATCATTTTAAAGACAATTCAGAAGCAGACCCCTCTACTTTCCTCATCATGGATTAATAGGAGCTGGCTTACAGGGTCAGAGGCCTTTCCAATGCATAGGAGACAGGTGATTCTCCAGTCTCCTGAATGGAGCAGGAACAGGTACACAGGAGACTTGCTTCCAGATGCCGACTCCTACCTGTAGCATGGAAAGCAACAGGCAGGAAGTTGCACGCACTGAGGAGCACTAATGATTCTACTGTGAAAGGCTGTCAGCTAAATTTCCTCTGCTCATCCCTTCCTTCACAGAACAGCTGTTCTAAGGAACTCCATGTAACCAAAACCTGACTCTCTTCACTCTGGGGGATTTTCTTTAATGAGTGTCTTGTGGCTATACCTCCTCTGGGGGGTTTTGAAATGTGTTTCTCCAAGTCAGTTACATCTTTATCCCAGGCTTTGCAAGCTACCAGACTTCATACTTCAGATGTTTCCTTCCAGGCTTTCACACATGCAACAGCACAGCGCAGGCTGGCTCACCACCAGGTGCCTAGAGATTAAGATCACGTAGGCTTTCATTTTGATAAAAATAGTGCCCTTTGAAGTGTGGTGACTCACACTTTGGGAGCACTTCCTAGGTGCAATTACTGCCACTCATGTATTAGCTCATTTAATTCTCACAAGCTCTTATGAGGAAGTGCTATTATTATCCCCATTTACACATGAGAAAGCTCAGGAAAACTACCTGTAACTTCATTCTAATATGAAAGGAAAGATACTGTTTTCAAACCCAGTGAGACAGCACCTCGCACTTGTGAGAACTACTCATGTCAAAAGCCCAGAAACAGCAAGTATTAGTGAGGGTGTGGAGGAAATGAGACCCTCATGCACCATTGGTGGGAATGACATTGGCACCGCCCTTTTAGTAATCAATGTGGAGATTTTTCAAAATATTGAAAATAGATCAACCATACAATCCAGCAATTTCACTCCTACATAGCATTCCAAAGAATGCAAAAATACTAAATCAAAGAGATACATGTGCCCCTATATTTATTGCAAAACAATGTACAGTGACCAAGTCATGCAAACAACCTAAGTGCCCCAGGACAGATGAGTGGACTAAGAAGATATGGTGTACGTGGTTTGTGTGTGTTGCTCATCTCGCTGTGGTAGCCTTGAACTAAATCAGTGGTTTCTGCAGTGTGACTCCAGCCCTGAACATTTGTTCAAAATGCAGATTTTAGAGCCCCCTCCTCAACTTATGGAGACACACACACACACACACACACACACAATGTAATACTACTAAACAATGAAAAAAGATGAACTCATCATTTTCAACAGCATGAAGGGAATTGGAGGGGATCATTCTAAGCAAAATACATGAGAAGGGGAAAGACACATGTCACATGGTTTCATTTATACGTGAAATAAAAAGAGAAAAAAACAAAGGCTCAACAGGAATCAACCAATAACAGGCCCTAGAAATATGCCTAGAGAAATCACTCACCAGAAGGGGTAGATGAGGAACCAGGTTTGGACGGGACCTAATGGACTGTGGTGCCGGACTCCGGTTTCTTTGGCAGTTGGGTATGATGTGGTGAAGTACACCTGAAGAAGCGTGGCCTGTGTTTGAATCATCTACAGTGTTGCAAACCACATTACTTCAATTAAAAAAAAAAAAAAGGTTTACAATCTGTCAAGGAGGGAAATTTAGTTATAACAGGTGTTTAGTCTTACAAAGAAGCATGAAGTAGAAACAGTATCACACACTCTGTGTGCAGGTGGCAATGACAGCGAATCAGTCCTTCCTTTCCCAGTGTGAAGCTAAGGCCACCTCGTCCATGGAGTATTTTGTCCAACTTCTTTCCTATTTGTCCATAAATTTCCAACTGATGAAACTAGCAGAACAGAGTGTTAAAATAACCTCATATTTATCTGTTTTGGAAAAAAAGATCATTTAATATTTCTAAAACTACTTTTCTTAACAGCTCAGCAGTGACATGAGTTGTCATTTATGCTTCCTTTTTGCCTTGTGATAGAAGATGTAAGTTTTCTGGTGTAATTTGCTGTTTCAGAGCCTTTTATGTAGGTGTCAGACAAAAGAAATCTCTTTAGAACTTGTTCAAATATATTTACCCAAAATATTAGTGTGGTTAGGGGTGTCATCATTGCTAATTACTCAGTTGTCCTCTCTTTTGGCCTGTTTTACAATTGAATTCATTGTGTTAATGCCCGCTGTATCTCAAGGGAGATGAAAAGATGTCATCTTCTGATTATGCATAATTTGTATTCTTGTAAAGATAGAATTTATTTTAAAATGTTAAATTGGGGGGAAATTAAATTGAAAAAGAGCAAGGAAATCTATATTTATAAAGATAAATGAATCACTTTCTCCCTGTACTAAAACAATTTTCTATGAGCAGATTAAAAACACAGCAGTCACATTAGGATACTTATTCACGGCAGAATATTCGAGAACCCAGGTGTGGAAACTGTGTAGGTGGGAGAATTATTCCCTGGGATCTTCACCAAAATGACCATGTGTGTCCTTTGCAGGAAGAACATTTCCTCATCAAATTCTGAGGTTGAGGACAAGACTACAGAAAATGGCTTGAATCTCATTCTCATGGCTGGTTCTATAAATCAAGTAAACATGTGTCTTAATTTGTATAAATACTAAGCATGTTGACTGCATGGTTTATAAAACTATCTGAATTTTAGTTTACCTACCACCCACCAACCCAAGCATTTTCATTGATTGGCTGTGTGCCCTCAAGCAAGATTTCATTATCCATGACCATGTTCAATGGGTTCAAATAAGGCACTGAGGATGAGCATGCACTCAAAGATCAAGTGATACACAATAGGCATTCCACCATTTTTTCAAAGAAATACAAAGTGTGATAGATAATCAACACAAATGATATGTAATCTATCACTATTGAGGTTGAAAATCAAACCAACTTCTAAACATCTACATGTTTGTTTTTTCCTTGTTATAAATGCAACAGTGGCCTCTTATAGCTAAATGTAAGGAAACAGCAGCCTGGTTGTGGTATATAAATTATAAGTGAAGACTAATTTAAGGATCAAAGATGCTCTTCGGGAGATATCACTCCACTGGTTGGAAAAGCAATAGCTGTCTCCCTCTGTCTCATGTATTTGTACTCTCTGTCTTGGAAATATCCTTCCCACAGATCAGAATCTTGATGTTTAATTTAACTCAAAGGTTTTTGAGAAACACAACAGGGGGTTGTTCTGGTGGTTCTGGCATTGAAGAAATTGAAATGTACATGTTTTTTTCTCATTTATCAAAGACAGGCAAGAATCTAAACTGACATTTTATATCAAATGAATTATGAACTGTGTACTTTGCACCTAAGGGAACAACAACTAAATTATAGTTTGGGATAAAAAAGAAAGAGAGAGAGAAATAGGTTTTTAATAAAACATACAGTAATTTCTGTTCCTGTCTGATGGTGACAAGACCAGACAGTGTTTCACGATAGACCTAGGGAATGGATGCAGGCTACTTTGAAGTCTAGAAGATTCAAATAGTCCCCCTGTAGTGAGCAGATTGGATAGCAACACACGAGCAACCTTCTTTTTAATGGTACCACTTCCTGAAGTATAGTGAGCATTTGAATTAAACTTTTAATGTAAAGGAAGGTCTTATCATGTCTCTGCAATATAGCCAATTTTTTTTTTAATTATCAATTGAAGTTTCTAGCAAATTCAGCATGATACATGCTTTTTTATTTTAGGCAAAGCTTTGTTTTGATTGTGATGCTATTCTTCAAAAATGAGTGTTCTAATAGGTATACATAAATTTGAAAAATGTAGTACATTTTATTTTGACTTGTGAATTCCCCCACATCCAAACTCCTGAACTGACAAAATTCCCTGGTATTAATTCCCATATGCTACACTTGATCACAAGTGCATGTCTAAATTACCAGAAACAAATATCAATTATATTCTTAATTGTATACTTAATTGTGGTCAAATGAGAATCACTTTTTCTCTCAAATTTTTACTCCAACTTTACTATTCATGAGGTGGAATTTGTTCTTAGAAGCCTTTCAGCAGTTTTAAGTCCTGTTGATTATTATTTTCTCTTAATAAAAGAATGTGAAATTAATGGGGGTGTTGAGGGTTAAACCTTTGGGGTAAAAGAAAGAGAGAGAGAGAAATAGGTTTTTAATAAAACATACAGTAATTTCTGTTTTTGCTTGATGGTGACAAGACCAGATACTGTTTCACAATAGACCTAGGGAATGGATGTAGCTACTATGAATGGCACAATCTGAATGTTGTAAGACTAGATGAAGTTATTAGTTGAGTAACTTGAACATTGGATCCAATTCTAGTTTTTAGCACAAACATAAATTTTTATAAACAAAAAGATAATGAAGCCAATGCTTTGAAATAGTTGTGTAAAAAATAGTTACAGTGAAAAAAAGCAATGTGGAGATTTGTTCATTAACCTAAATTTGTTCATCCTGGAAACAAATTCCTGTCCCAAATGATAGTGGAAATTATATTCTACATTGTCATCAGCTGGACTCTAGGTGACATTAGCCATGACTCACCCACCACTCATTTTCCGTCTTCCTTTTCTTGTAATTGTGCTTTCCTCCCTGTGTTCTTCCAGATGTTGAAACAATGCTCCTTTGGTGACATTGTGGGCAGCCTGGGTTTTTCTGTGCTCAGCTGTAGTCTCTTCAAACATCTTTCCCAGAGGACGTGAAAACAATGTTGTTTCAAAATGCTCTCAAGTTTTGCCATCAACAGTGAAGATACATTCTGGTCTGCCCTCTGCCCCCATTTCTTGCTCAGTCATTCCCACTCCAGCTTCCTTCATGTTTCCTGTCAAAGTGTTGCTTTCCCCAGTTGTCACTGTCCTAGCAGTGCTGACCGGTGGCCCAGTATCCCTGACAGACTAGGGAAAGGTCCAGCTCGGTGGCGTAGCGTACCTACACCCAGTCCTGTTTTCAAGATGATTTTTACAGTGAATCCTTTCCCATTCCTCTATCAGTAAATGACTAAAATTTCATCAACAATTCAAAGATCACTGCGTAGTTGGTTCTTGATTGGTTCTCAGAAAATTAGATTAAAGACACCTTAAGAATGAGGCCAATTCAAAAATACAAGAGTTTTCTTCACAGCCTGAGTTACTGAAGTCTTTTTTTTTAAAGTTTTCTCTCTTGTTGGAAATTTTCAGTAAGGTGATAAATACTTGACACACTCTTACTATGACTTATCTCCAGTGTACTCATTTTTAAAATTGTGTATTAACCTTGCAATTTTTAATTTTACATGTGTCACATTCTTCAGAGAATTATTTCAAATGAAGTATATGGAAAGCATTTTAACTACAAACAGGATCGATTTAATCCACTTATATTTTTATTGTCTATATTTCAAATTCCTTTTTCTAGTTGATGCTGTTCCCTATATAAAGCATGAATAATCAGAATTTACAAGGAAAAAATAATTTCATGTATGCTGCCTGAAAATTAATTTGGATAAGTATGATGGTATTCATAGTAATGGGAATACCACAAAATACTCAGGAATATTCAGAGGAATTCAATTGGCAAAAGCAAAGTCTTATGTAAAGGATTTACATCTAGAAATATAAGGAAAAAGGAGAAAATTTGGTGGGTAGTTTGAGATGTAAAAATAAGAATTCTCCAGGGCATTATGACCAGCTACTTCAAGGTCTGTAATTAGTCTGACAAAGTGACAGTTCCACATTCTAGCTGAACAAATAATGTATCTAATGAAATTCAAAATCCCTATTTTCTCTGAGTACAATGAGCTACATCAGTCACAGCTTTGGGGTCTTTCAAAATTAACAGAGGATGACTTTACTCTGTCTGATGTTCCCTGGTTAACACCGTCTCTGAAACTGCCTTACAAAGTAATTTTAAGCAATTCTTTAATCTTAAACCACAAAGCAAGGTAGCAGTGGCTCCTGCCTTGGTCCTGTGGATGCGAAAGTGAAGTATAATCTTTTATTTCTCAAAACGGTCAATAGCAATTAGTATGCACTGGTGTCTTTTTATCCTGGTGCCCTTGACCCACCTCTGCCACCCCTTTCTATATAACTCCTATTATGAACTGTAACTGGGGATCTCCTTGCTTCTCTTCCATTCTAATTAAAGCATTCTGAGTGGACACAGGGACAATTTTTCATTTCATGAAGAATAATTATCCTAGAGAGGTGAAATCCTCCAGTTGGGCTTCATATAACTTTTGACAAATTTTTGAACCAATTTTCAGTGGTATGTACTCATGCCAGGGAAATGATTGTGAAGTTTTGGGTTTCTTTAGAAATGTAAACCCAAATGGGTCAGTGACTGACCAAAGGTGGAAGTTGCTCTATTTCATGCTTTATTCAGTGACATGATGCAAAAGATTTTGTTCCTGAGAGCCAGATGATGAGTGTTTTACTTATTTTATTTTATTTTATTTTATTTTATTTTATTTTATGCACATCATCTCTCTCTAGAAAGGACTTTGGTGATGACCCATTTCTTTTGATGGGTCCATCAAGCCTAAAACCCTTGTTAAATATCTTGTTTCCCTGTTTTTCTCTGGATAATTTTCTGGGAGCTTTCTGATGCCTTGATGATTAGAACATGGAAGAAATGAAAAACAGAGACAGACTGAGAAAGACAGACTACTTCTCTAAGCCTTTACTAAAACCTCCTCAAGATTTAAATAATACAATCATTTTTTAAATACTTAAATATTTTCATTCCTACCAAGCCCCCCAGCAATAAGATTTCTCTCTCCCTCAAAGCAGTATTCATACAGTGATTTGAATCGTTAGGTTACTGTGGGGCAGATAGAGAGGGTAGGGAGTAGAAGACAGGCCATCCTGTGTCCCGTGCAGCAAGGCAATATCCTGGCTGATCAGTTAAGCAAAGGCACTGCTTAGCATAACAGTTAGGAGGAGCTTGGGTTTTGGAGACAGGTTGCTGGATTCAAGCAGCAGTTCAACACTTGTTAGCCATATGATCTTATACAAGTCACTTATCTGCCACAGTCTGAGTGATTGTGGCTCTCCTTAAGTCATATGTTCAAGCCTAATACCCTAAGTGATGGCATTAAGAGGTGGAACCTTGTGGGTAGTGATGTTATGAGGCTGAAGACCTCACCAATGAAATTAGTGCTCACTGGTGCTCTTATACAGGAGGCCACAGAGAAGGCCCTTGTCCCCTCCCACTAAGAGAGGATCCAGAGAATGGGCACCAGCAAGCCCTCTCCACCCAGAAATCAAATCTGCCAGTGTCTTGATCTTAGGCTTCCAGCCTCCAGATATGGAGAAATAAATTCTACTGCTTACAATCTATCCAATTAATGATGTTTTGTTATAACAGCCAGAATGAACTGAGATATTATCTAAGCTCCAGTTTCCTTTTTACATAGGACTGTCATGAAGATTAACAATGGTGGCACATAAAAAAATGAGCTTAGTAGCTCGCATATTAGAAATATTGCTCATGTTGGAATCTTAGTATTTTTAGCTTTACAAATGATTAGCAAGGATTTGGCACTTCTGGAGGAAAAATTAACCCAAAATTTTAAAGTTGTCAATTTACTAAAGACCCTCAATATAATCACATTGGACTCTTTACCAGAAGTTTGAACTTTGCTCAACTTTAATGCCTTCAAAAATTTTTGCCAAGCTCTGTCTTAGTGCTGTGCTGGAACCCGCTGCACCTCCAGGGAGGGCCCAGCAAGCTCTCACTGCCAGGCCTAATCCTACCTCCTGAAGGAGAAAAATTTCTGAAACAAATACAGGACAGATCTACATGGAACTCAATGTTGTGCTCGCCAAATGAATAATGACATTTACTGAAAGTTCTGGATGGATATTTAGAAATCTCCAGGGGACATTAGGATTATCAGAAGTATCTAGAGCTAAATTTCACTTATTGTGGGATGAAGTTTGCTGATAAACTATGACAATAGACTTTATTATAAACAGGGAGATAAGACAACTCCGTCAATGTAAAGTTAGCCTCTTTGTTTTAGAGACATCTTATTTGTTTGTGGAAAGTATTTTCTTTATTTTTAGAATTCAAGAACTTTAATCCAATTACTGCCATTCTCTTGTATTGTAAAACTGTGTTATCTTATTAAATGAGCTCATTTTAGACACTGTTTCTTAATTGTAAATTTCCATAAAATGAAACTTACTGAAAAAATAAGAACTTTAAACAGTTACTTAAAAATTCAAAATCGTAAAAAGAAGACTTTTTTTTTATTTATTTATTTGTGCATACAGAACTGGGGTATAGGCCAGAGGCTCAGGGGTGGCGAGAGGCTTCACCAGAGACAGAGTGGGGAACAGAACAGGCAAATCGATGAAGTACACTGCTGAGGGGAGCGGCGGGCGGGTCAGGAGAGGTCTGCCTCGCCATGTGGTCACCTCCGGGGCAGGCGGGAATCGAACTCAGGCGGAAGTGGCTTTAGCTTCTTAGTGCTGCACCCGCTGCGCCACCAAGGAGGGCCGACTTTTTTTTTTTTTAAAAGATTTATTTATGCATACAGAACTGGGGTACAGGCCAGAGGTGCAGGGGCAGTGAGAGGATTCACCAGAGAATCAGACGAAGTACACTGCTGAGGGGAGCAGTGGCCGGGTCAGGAAAAGTCTGCCGTGCCATGTGATCACCTCCGGTGCTGGGGATCGAACTTGCACTGAGGCTAAGGCCAGCGTGCAGTGCTGCATCCTAACCTGTTGCACCACCAGGGAGGGCCAACAAAGGGAAGATTCTTAAAGGAACGTCTAAAATGGTGTATTGATTAGTTACACTTCAAATTTCATTTTTTGTTTGTTTGGTTTTTTTTCTTGGCACTCTCATGTGAGAAATAAGTTGGATGCTTGAACACAATGGCTCACCTTTCATTTTATCATTCAGCCTTTATTTTTTTTACAGACATCAAATTTTTTGTTTTATGTCTTAAAATTATTTGAAGAATTAGTCATGTTGAGAATTATAAAGTCTATTAATGAATGATTTATCTTGTTTTCTGGCACTCCAATGATGTATATTCTTTATGTATTGGTATGAGAATGTTTTGTAACAGGGGGATCTAGGTGGAAGAAACAGATATTTAACCTGAAATTTAGTGATGCTTAAAATCACTATCCATGATGATGGTGATGGCCTCTTCTCAGGGTGATGTGACTCAGAAAGCCCTAAAGAGTGCAGTTGTTGGCATGACCCATCATGAGCCTTTACATAAGATAGCCCCAATTTATGTAACAACCCAGTGAGTGCACCCTGTTAATGATGTCAAGTACCCATTTCACAAGTGTAAGGTCCCGATGGAGGCAAAAAGACACCATTCACCTTCAGTTTTGTAGACGGAATATAGTTCTTACATCAGAATGAGTTCACCAACAATACAGTGTGTCCAATATGGGACAATTTGCAAAGCAACCATCTTCCTATCGTTGGTTATAATCTAAACATTCAGGATATTTTAAGCAACAGTATTTTATTTGGTGGGAGGTTAAAGTTGTCAATTTTTAAGCAATTTAGCATATAGGCTTTAAGTTTAAACATTCTCTGGTCAGAGATCAATTCCATAACCTAGAGATAGATAGCACTTAATTTTTTAAATTCATTTCTCTAACTAACATTAGAAACTCTCCATTTTGCATTTCAGTCAATTCCTGAGAACTCGCAAAGTCACACTAATAGTTCAATGTAAGATTCCTTGTGGGATCTTAATGAGACAGAGACCCTGCTATGATAAATAAGACCAGAAAGTACCATTTAAGAATTTGATTTGGGATAGAAAATAAATCCAACCTTTCTTGGGAGTGATCAATCTCTTCGTGCTGTAAAAGATTTGTTTTTATATTTATTTAATATATTTAATATTTATCCTCTGTTATAATTCATCTGCTATCACATGCTGTTTGTGCTGTGGAATTAGGAGCACTGTCTTTGAACTTCAACAGTCTCAGCTTAAATCCTCACTCTGCCTGTAACCAGTTTCATGATTTGAGATAAAATATGTAAACTCTCTGAGCCTCAGATTCAATCTGCACAGCAGAGAGATAGTATGACAATCTTTAGTGTCATTCTGAGGATTAGAAATAATTATGTTAAAGAACCTAGAGCATCGTATGTTTTTTAAAAGTTAGTTATTATGAAAGACTATTTTGTGAGCATTAAATCCCTTTTAACCTACTCATCGCTATTTGTTTAATGCTGCTCTATTTGTACATCCTTGAGCTCAAGGTTGACTGTCCATTTGTTAGCACATCTGCATATCCCTCATAATTAATATCTTTTTTAATGACATATGGTTTAGTGACTGGAAATTGAGTCTTGCCTTCTGTTTTCAATTTGTTTATGACTCAACAACTCCATATATGTGTCTGAACTTTAATTTTCCATTCTGGAAACTAGAATATAAAATCCTTGCTCATATGTAGCTATTTCAGAAAATGAGAGGAAAATGTGTAATCCAAAGAATTTGAATATGTGCCAGGCTATTCAGTGATGCAGCCAGGAGGCATAGAGATAAAGGGCTATAGTTCTCTTATATTATATTAACAAGGAGACATCAGTGAAGAAGCCAGCAATATCTCTGAAGTGAATGCAACTTTGTTACTGGCTGGTGCCCAATTCCAGGTGAAGGCAGCGGAACTTACCACATCTGTTTGAATGAGCACGGGCAGAGCTGATGGAAGCTCCAGACACCGGGCTTTAACTGGAGACATGAATACCTCAAAAGAACTGGTAGTGCACGTCTTGCCCTGGTGATGAGCCTTCAGGGTCTATTTCTCCAAAAGGCAAGATCGAGGTCACACCTGCACCTTCTGAAACCCTCCGAGCACAAACACACCTCTTATACTCTGCACCCACACGTTCCAGTCACTGAGTCATGTCTTATCTCTCCATTGAATGTAAAGTATATGGTCTAATCCCCAGGTCTCCCTAGCCTGCCCTTTCCCTGCCCCCAGCAAAGAAGCTTGTATAGAGTGGGATTTGATATCATTTATTACAGATTTGAATCTCATACATAATATCAAAGGCTTCTTTGACACCTTACTGTGGTGTTTGACTCCAGTGTTTAGAAATGCGCACATGTCTGTACAACACGTCTGTCTTAACAGATCGGTGGCTGTCCTGAGAAAAGGGTGTGTATGGAAAGCAGATTGAATTAATTTTCTCCCCATAACATTTCCTCTTCTGACACTTTTAGCCTTAATAGTCACAGGCCTCCTGGCCCAAAAGGTTAGGGTGTTCTGGTTTTTTGTTTGTTTGTTTGCTTTTGGTTCCTTTTGTTTCTGATAGGGAACAGTCCACAAGTGCGAATAATTTATAATTTTAATAAAACCATATATTAAAAAAAATCATACTATATAGAATAGCTACCCTATGATTTAATCATTGGCTACCCTGTGATTTAATCTATGGTTTCCTATTTTATATTGATTTTGCCTTTGGAAAAAAAAAACAGTTCAATTTGAACTTTTATTAAATACACCCTCCCTTCCTTTAAATTTATAGATTGGAGTAGCTGTTTTATCTAGTTGCCATGTAGAATTAGTATTTACTGGACAAGATTGTTGATTCAGGAGGTTGTCTGTAGAGTGCTTGCCCCAGGAGGGTCATATTCAACTTTAGAGGAGCTTTTTGAGCAACATAGCATCTTGGAGGCCATATATCAAGGTGATGGATACCCAGCTCTCGTGTTAAGCAACCAGGGGTGGAATTATGGCTGGTTCCTAGTTATTGCTTTGGTGCTAAGGAGCCTCAAAGGAATAGGTCTCAGATAAAAGGGGTTAACCAGAGGGGAAAGAAAGGTTTCTAGCATGCAATGCTATATATATATATATATATACATACATATATATATATGTATGTATGTATGTATGTATGTATGTATATAAACTACAGAATGAGATGTTTTATGTAAATAATTTAAGATGATCATACTGCTAGAACTATTTTGTAATCTGTGTAATCAGATCAATTTAATGGGTGATGTAATTTTGTGATCACTCAGGAGAGAACCCAGGATACTTTATTATTGCAGACCCCACGCCTCTGTTCTTTCTTTCTTTTGTTTTTTTAAAGATTTATTTATTTGTGCATACAGAACTGGGGTACAGGCCAGAGGCTTAGGGGCAGCGAGAGGCTTCACCAGAGACAGAGTGGGGAACAGAACAGGCAGATCAACGAAGTACACTGCTGAGGGGAGCAGCGGGCGGGTCAGGAGAGGTCTGCCCCACTATGCGGTCACCTCCGGGGCAGGCGGGAATTGAACTCATGCAGAAGCGGCTTTAGATTCTCAGTGCTGTGCTTTAACCCGCTGCGCCACCAGGGAGAGCCGCCTCTGTTCTTTCTTAAAGACATATCCTGAGCATTTGGAGGGTTTTAGTCTCTATATTCAAAATGTTAACGCTTTTCATGATCTTATCAAATCTGATCTTATCAGAGCTGATCTTCCCTCAGAACTTGAATTGTCAATGCAGTTATATACCTTCTGTCCAGGCTCTTTTTGTAAATGCACATTTGTTACCAACTAAATGAAGACTACATACCTGATAACTTATCACTGTTTAAACTATTTTGCATTCACAGATAAACGATCAATTAAACAGATTTTAGAATGAATTCAAGCCAAGATACAGAGTTTACTTATTGGATAGCTTGCCCTAGACAGCATTCTCCTTACCTCTCCTGGTCATGTCCCATTTGTACTAACTGGAAGAAATAAGTCACCCCCTATTTTCATTTCCCCTCTTTTCAAGCATCCAATTCATGCTCACACTTGTTCACTTAGTTGATGCCTTTGCTTTTATTTTGATCATGAGGAAGTCTTTGAAGTCACTGAGAGATCTCTGCTGTTATTCCCATCATCAAATCTGCCTACCTCTATACATAGCAGCCTTGGACTCTGCATTCTCTTCTGCATAATGGCGCCATGCCTGGTTCCATTCAGCAGCCTATGCGCATTGGCTCTCAATTCAACTCACATGTCTCTGGCTAGCCTTTCTCCTACAAGGACTATACTCCAGCAGTTCCCTCTCATCCGCCTGCATTATTTCCCCCAGTCTCTACTGCATCATTCTAATTAGAATGCACATGGTACACCATCTTTAGTTTTTAGAAAGCTTCCCTTTGATAACTTTAGCATCTCTCCATGCTTCCCCTTTTTATACTCCCTTTCAGAGTCAAATCTCTCACAAGAGTTGTCTCTGGTTGCTACGTTCACTCACTCCCTTCCTTCCTGATCATGCCCTTCTCAGTTTTCACTAAACAGACTGCCATGCCTATTGCTGCACTGCATCTTTTCTCAGCAAGGTTACCAGCCACACACACTTGACTAAAAAAAAACTGCAACTCTTGGCCCTCCCTGGTGGTGCAGCGGGTTAAAGCACAGCACTAAGAAGCTAAAGCCACTTCTGCATGAGTTCGATTCCCACCTGCCCTGGAGGTGACCACATGGCGCAGCAGACCTCTCCTGACCCGCCCACTGCTCCCCTCAGCAGTGTACTTCAAAGATCTGCCTGTTCTGCTCCCCGCTCTGTCTCTGGTGAATCCTCTCACCCTCCGCATCTCTGGCTTGTACCCTAGTTCTGTATGAATAAATAAATAAATCTTAAAAAAAAAAGAAAAGAAAAAAAAATGCAACTCTTAGTCTACTTCCCTAAGCAAAGCACAGTTGACACAGATGACCAGGGCTTCCTCGGTGGTGGGGGTGTTTCTTCACTTGGCTTCCAGTTCCCGCTTCTACCACTGTCCACTCCTTTAAGTATCCTTTATGGCAGATGCAACTTCCTGACCTCAGAATGTTGATGGAATCCAGGGCTTTATTCTCAGATCTCTACCATGCTCATAGTGTTTATCACCTCTAGTTCACTTCATCAAGTCTCAGCTTAGATAACCCATGCACATTGATCCAGAGCCAACTTCTTCCTTGATGTCCCAACTAAAGGTGTATTTACAAATATTAAATGTAACATGGACAGAGCAGAAGTCTTGATTCCACCATAACTGACACCTCCCTTTAGTGATCCTCATTTCAGCATGCCCAGGACGCTGAAACATTAGTATATCTTCACTCCATTATTTTTTACTTGTGACACTCTTCACTCAACTGAAAAGCAAAACACTGTTGTGTAGTCAGTTTTTTACTACAATACGGTTTACTTCATGTCATTCTTTTAGGTTTTCTGGTACAATTCTAACAGATTTATCTGGTGGATTATATGAACCGGGAATGCTGGGCCAAAGACAGATTTGCCAGACACTCAGTAGATGGGAAAAAGCAGCATACACATCCCCACATGCATGATAAGGGCAGTGTCACCAAGAGAAGTGGCAGTTCATGAAGAAAATACATGAAAGAGGATGTTTCATTTTTATATTCTTGGCAGTTGATGAAGAAAACACATGAGGGAGAATGTTTCAATTTTACATTTTCATAAGTGACAAGTAAGACTGGAATGTGCTATTTTCACCTAATCATGTCTACCATTATAAAAAAGTACAATTTTTAAAAAATCTTCCTTTCCACACACACACACAAAAAAAACTACTTGTGTTCATAGGTGATGCTGTGATTAGGTGGGTGTGGGCCATAGAGATGGGGCAAGTAAGAGACTTGGATCCCTGCACTGTTGGGGTTTTTTGCTTGATTTTTGGGCAAAGAAAGAAGCTAGCTGAATATTTGCTTCACTAAATCCCTCACATGTTCTCAATTAGATAAGCAGAAGGGCAGTTGGGCATGCCATTGTCTCTCCGTTGTTCTTCCGTTTGGGGGACCACTTCTTACGACCGAAGCATTACGTCATTGTGTTGAAATGAACAATAAGGAAGTATAGTAGCTCAGGAAGGAAAATGTTAAATTAAATGGACCATGTTTAACATTGTTTGTGATCCCGAGGAGCAGTTTTTCCAGTATACGGAGCATTTCGATTCCATCCAGCATATGTTCGCCACAGTTTTCTCTGCTCTAATTCATCTGCGTGTCCCGACAGCTCCAGATGGCACGCTGCCTCCCAGGCTCTCATCTGCTGCCCCAGCCCGTCTTCAGGTTGTCTGGTCTACACCAGCTCTCAACAACGCCCCTGGCTGTCCCAGAAACCGGTTCCAGATGAGGACTGGCCACCCCAGCCGAGGATTTCTACAGTGAGCATTCGACTTTGTCCGTCCTCCTATTATCACCAGGGTTAGACCATGTAGACTTAAGTTTTGAATAATAAGTTTGCAAAGGCTACTTTTGAAAGGTTCAAGTAAATTTAAAAAACAAGCCACTTCCAAGGAGATGTGATGGGCTAGGCTAACCCATCTACTCACCTATTCTTTCTCTGTAAAAGTCTTCACCTGTAACTTTTCATAAACACATGTGTTGCTTAACACAGGTATATACCTGAAACCCAAAAATGCTTCGTGAATTGTGGCTACAAAATTATAATACTTATTCTGCACATTCCACATGCCAGGGTGTCAGCAGTAGACTAGATTGTGACTACTGCTTGAATTTGCCTTTCCTATAAAGCAGTATTGCAAACGCTCAGCCAAAGGCTCCTTATTTTAAAGGACTAATCATGTGGTAATAGAAACTGCATTCCTCAAATATATGTTGACATATTATGAAAATTCTTTGCCATAAGATTTTACACATTTATTATTTCATTGAATTATCAAAATCTTCCTAATGAGCATTTATTTCTCATTAGGCTATTTTCTAATCCTTCTGCAACAGTAAGCTATGAAGTGAGAGAGTTTCAGTTCTACACAGAGTGTGAATTCTGGCTGGTGGCCTCCAGTGGATTCAGCAGTGCAAGTGGCCCTCAGGTCCCCTTCATGACCACAGAGGACAGTAAGTGGCCTGGACTACCCTTTTCATTAAGGAGTTTTAAATCTCTTTGGTTTTCCCAAAACAAAAGAACAAGCCTCCTGTGTTTTCTTGACATTTGCTGGTGATAATACTTTCCAGGGCAATTGTGGTCAGACTCTCCAGAAAAAAAGAAATGTGGGCTTGAAGGGTTAGGTCTGCAGACAGGAAGCAGTTACTCACATAAGTGATGAAATGGTCCCATTCTACCCTTTAGGGTACATTGTGTTACCCTGCAATAGGGAAGTTACAATCTTCTCCTCTGTGTCTGAATAGTTCAGTATTCTCTGCTTTGGAGGAATTCTGGCAGGCTGAAGGGTTTGCAATCTGGACCTTATTTCTTGAGGAGGCTGCATAGAAAATACATGCAGTGCTGTTACACTTTGTTATATACAGATAACCTCAATATGAACATATATATGAAAGTATAATTTTAACAGAAAAATTAGGAATTAAATCAAGATACCCAGAGTGAATAAGGAACAGCTCCTTTAAACAGCAAGGTTCTTTGGGGTTATCTTGTCAAGTCTTTTCATCAGCGACTTCTTAGAATATATTGCTCTATAGACCAGAGCCATTCTGATTCTAAATCTGATGGGGATTAGAGTAACTTTCAGAAGGCTAGATATGAGTTCAAAAGCATGGTGTGTGAAAGAATATCAATCAAATATCCAATAGACTCGTTAATTTTTACAATACCCTTAATTGTGTTATTTTAGTGAGGATAAGAGATAGAATCAAAACTATTTACATCCTTAAAGCATATTTTTTTTAAAAAATACACTATGAACAATAATATAGAATTCTTTATCCACTTCTCCCAATTGATAACTACTTCCTGGGAGTAAATCAAGAACTTTACAAAGATACTCCGGGTCCTTTTGATTCTCAAGGGTAAAATGAGATATAGTACATGTTCAGCATAACACAAAAAGCAACATCTAAGAGCCAGAAAGCATTAAAGCAACACTCAGCCCACCTAAGCTCCCCTTAGAAGGAACATGACAGACGCTGTGAATTGACACTATGGTCACGAGCTGTGTATAGATGTGTAGACTGAAAGGCTTCCATACAAAATAGACTTTAGAAAAGAAAAAAAAACAAACAATTAAGCCACCAGAAATAAATTTTTAGATGCAAAGATTAATTAAAAGAATTTGTCAACCCTTTGTGTGGGTGATGGTCTCATAGACTATGCTATGCTGGAGAAGAGGGAAATGGTCTGTTCTTGTGGAACTTTCAGTTTCTCCTCCCATACACAAATAACAACAGTTGACCTCCCCTAAATTTTGGTTGAGGGCTATGACCTCCTATCTATAGGTGAGAAGTTTGCACATACTGTCCGAAATATAGCCAAGTAGCAATTAGCAGAGTTCCTTTCTTGATCAAAATTATCCCACCTCATCTCCCCATGAAACAAAGCCCAGTGGATGTGATTAGAATTTTCATGCACAGAGACCCTGCCATCATTGTGACTTGGGGGTGCCTGGATTTGAAGTAAATAACATTAACCTGTCATTTCAACTAAGAGTAACACTTGACTCTACAGCAGGTATTAACTCAAAAAACCCAGCCATCATTTTTTATTTAAATCCCTCCCCTGAAACTGATAACCTCTTCCTCCCTCTGCTTCCGGCACACACTACAAAGTCACACACATCAGCAGAGAGCCAGAGGCTGGTCATTCACCCTTCTTGGGTAAGTTACCAGTGTTTGCTCAGCCCGAGACATGATGACAGTGAACTCTATATTTTGGGTGTCACTAGAGATGGATGCCATCTCTGAAAGGATGTGCAATTGAGTTGACAAAGACTGAGTGATTGGCATTGGGCACAAGCAGTTTTTCTGTCAAGGCTTCAAAGCATTCCTCCTGAAACCACCCATGCTGACAGCTCCGTGCCAGAATTGCACTTCATACTTGATCTTTGCCAGCACCTCTTTTTGCCCACGCACAATTTCCAATGTAGAAATGTTACGTATCATCTTACAGAATGAAACAGAGAAGTCACTCGCACTCGCATGTAAATTTCACCCCTTCAGTAGGTACCTTTCACATCAGTATGGCCCCCAAACTTCCTGGTACTGATAGCTCCTCACTAAGGGGATTTCTCATGTGATCGAGCAAGCCTGTGATTTCCATCAAGCCTGTGACACTGCTGAAGTTAGAAAAGGTATCTGAGTCAGGAAATGAGCTACAAATTTCAGCCAGAGAAACATGCTTGAGTGTAAAGAGAAGTTCTCGCGGGCAGAGAAAGGGGCTATAAGGAATTTTAATAGATTTTCCTTTCAAATAATTTGTCATTTACTTCAGTGTGCTACCAATATCCAGTTCCATGCATTTTTAAAAATCTAGCATGCTGATGCCAAATAATAATAATGCACATTTCCTATGAATATTTTAAATCCTGTTAAATGTGTGTTAATAAAAGATGTTTGTTCCAGCAGACTTGGTCAGTGTAGTGTTCAACAATTTGCAACCAGATAAATACAAACAACACATGACTTTTTTTTTTTTTTTACATTCTCCTGGTAGCCCAATAACCTAACGCGTGTCTGCATATTGCAAACATGCATGAAGATTGTATTAGGCTTGGGGACATGTGATTAACAGGATCAAAATACTTGCCTCACAGCTGAAATTTTTGATGCCTTAGGCTAGAAACAACCCTCGCTCCTGATTATAGTATTGCTCCTTCTGCTTCTCTCTCATGTGTTGGCAATTGTTTCTGGACATCACATACATATAGGACTTGTAGTTGGCTGGAAGTTTTTCTTCCAACTTCAGCTCAAATGTAGACATGCTCTTTTGCCTAAAATCCTGCCCTGTGTAAAATATGAAATAACTCACTTTACTGTGAAGTTGTGATTCCCTAGACCAATAAAACTGAGACAATCTGTTTCCCTCAAGGTTTTTCAGGTAATGATAGCATAGACTATCACCCCTCAGTTATTTAAAACAAAAGTGTGGTATCACAAGTAGTGCAAAATGTGTCAGCCCAAAGCAAGTGAAATTGTCTCCTAAATAGATAAACAAATAAACCCAAATTGATTATCGGGCAGACCATTTACATATCACGTATTTTTAAAACCTTTAAAAATATGGACATCTTTCCAAATTTGTAGTTAAAAATTTCAGAGTAGGAATTTTAACTGCTCATCTAAGAGGCATCTTAAAATAAAACTTGTGGCTTAGGGTAGTTTATTCTGCAGATAAGTATTTTGCTAACACTGAAGGTCCATGAATTTTGCCTGGAAAGGCTAAAGATATAAAACCTCAGTTTTATAAGTACCTCTAACATACTAAGATTGTTACGCACTATATTAGGCTTTCTATTTTTTTTTTTTTCACACTTACAATTGCACTATGAACAAAGAATGAAGTAGTCAGGGAAATTATCCTGGTCTTTGGTTTCTGCTTCCCTTTCCCCTCTATTATTTGTAAATATTTTCCCACCTTCATTCATCTTACAGATTGTGGTAGTCATGTACAGAAGAAAAGAGGTTCCCTTCCAAGCAAGACAGGATGTTAATTAAATCCATCTTTATCAGGACACTTTTCTTCTTCTGTTGATGTGCTACTCATTCATCAAGTCCCAACTCAAATGTCACCCCTCTGTGAAGTCTTCTTATGACCGCCTTGAAAGTTTGGGTTGTCCTTTCATGTGGGCTATATTTAGCCCCCTCTGAAATATAACTTCTCAAACCCTCAAGCTCTAACCCATTTATCTCTGTATTTCCAGGGCTTGGGAGATCTGTTCAGAGCAGGTACTCAAAAGCTGTTCACGCAAGTACTGGCTACCAAGAGTAGCTACATCCATGAATACAGGCAAACCTTAATTTGAAACTGCCTCTTACCAGAGGCCGAAAGAGACACAACTCTGTTCTGGAGGCCTCCCCTTTACAATAGGGGGAGAACCCCAGGCGAGAACACAGAGCTGGAACTTCAGTGAAAGCAACAGCAAGGGAAAGGGTGTTTTTCTCAATAGAGGGTGTTTGGAAAGCCAGAGAAGACCAAGAGAGGGAAAAGAAACCATTTCTATTTAGAGCGCATTTAAATGTCAAGTCCCAAGTTGACTTCCTTCCATTCAGTAGAAAATAGCAAAAAAAGGAATTGCTGAAGGAGCAGATAGCAGGGTGCTCTGCCCGTGGTCCATGGTGGAGAAGAGGAGAGCAAATGTCAGGAAAGGAAACCCCAAAAGTTATCCTCCCTTTTTGCCTTGGAGCCAGAGCCTGCTGACTTTGTTTCAACTTTGGTGACTTGGCTAGTATAATGAATGTTGTAATCAGAGAGACCTCTGCTAGCCCAGAACTAGGGGCTAATTCAAAATCTTGGTGGGGAGAGAAGGGAGGATACATAAAAAGAGGATTTCAAAAGGAAAGCCTTTTTCTTGTTCCCATTCTGCAATAAGAGTAAAATAGCCACAGTCCTTGTGACAGGGAACGGAAATAAGAATGTGGTATGAAAGTCAATGAATTGATCAAGATAATTCTAAAGCAGGATTTTCCAAATCATTTAGTAAGAGTACTTGTGCCCTTAGGAGTATTTAAAAATGTAAAACTATTAATACCTGGCAAACATCTTTTTATCAGTGTGTCTCAAAATTTCAAATCTCAACCTGCATCTTAAGAGTGTTGAATATGAGGGAAAAAGAGGATTTTTCTTTCTATTTGTGTGAAGTTCTAGCATAATTATATCAGATTTGATCTTATTTAATGAAAGATGTGAATTATAAGTTTCAGTAGTGTTGCCTGATTATTTTGTGTCCTCCTTTCCAAATATTTTCCCCAGTTACTTTAAATACTGGCATGTCTGTCTTTTCAAACAATGATGCAGGATGCAGATACCTAGTTAACAGAAAGATGCATGATGAAAAGTAAATTATTTCATCTCCTGATTTGAGAGCAAATGGCTCTGTATGTCCTTACATATACTGTTTTCTAGCTTCCACCCACCAAATGCTGACATTTCCACATTGAAAAGCTAATATGTATTATTAATTTTACACCCTAAGATCAAAAGCTAAAAGTGACCAAAAGAGAATCCTTTGAAAAGTTCCATCTCTCTGCTTCCATTTCTTCGGAGGCCCTTGAGTCCCTTTGGGAATATTGGGTGAGACTCTAACAAATGAGGAGTCTCTTGTCTTTTAGGACTTTTTCATTCCTTCATGAAAGCCCACGTGAACACTTTAACTTCTGTCCCAAGCTTTCAGGAAAATCCATGGCTATCCAGTGAAAAATAATATAACTCAATTCTGAAAGTCAAAACCCTCTTCCTAGCTT
>NW_004567119.1:23608379-23733379 GCF_000260355.1 Condylura cristata | reverse complement strand
AAACAGGAGGGAGTTTTGTAGCTTAGAAGCCTCTTTTGTGTAAATACACACATGCTTCCATGGGTTTGCTCTTGTACTACTGCCAAAAGCATTGCTAGAGCGGTCTGCTCGCCAGAGCTCAAAACAAAAGACATTTGCATAACAGCAAAGTTCATCTGTTGACTTTATTGCTAGGATCTGTGTCCTGTGTTCTCAGTAACCCCATCGATCACCTACACACGGGATGAGGCCCACTAGTGTCCACCGTTGAAAAAATTAAATTTATCCTATAATCTAAAGCTATGTTTAAAAGTCTTCAACCATGAATTTCAGGATAAGACTGGTCAAAGAAGCATACTTTTTGATAGGGAAATATCAAAAGTACACAGAATTCTGTTGATAAAACCACAAAAAATAACTCATTGGAATTGTATGGGACACAATGTTTATTATAGAAATTGTGCGTCTTAAAAATCATTCCTCATTTGAATGGTTTTATGAATGGTCGCATAAAAACAAAGCAAAAGAAAACCCAAACAAATCTAGAGTTACTTATTTGTTTTAATTTATTTGTATATTTTTTACATCATTCATTATGGAACAGGTTTTATTCCTCCTCTCAGATGAGATTCCCAGAAAATTCCCACCATGCTGACACCCATGAACCATCACCAGTTTTGATTCCTCTCTAGTTATTGATCATTCCAGAAATGACTTCTTTATAATTCTGGGAGAATTTTGCAAAACTTTGGTAGAAGAACCAAACCAGATGATGTGAAATGAACACAGTTCTTTCACAAAGGCAGTTACATGATGAACAATTTTCTGGATTCTTTCTAACAAAAATCTAATAAATAGGCAGATTTGAAAAAAAAAAACAAATATTTTGAGAAGAACAATTACTCTATGTACAATTTTGTTTGATTCAGATATGTAAATGACAAAGAGTATCCAAAACAGGTTGTCTGGATTTTTCTTTCTTTCCTTTCTTAATCCTTCTTTTTACTCTGTTACCTCTCCCAGAATGAAACAAGACAGGTGACAGGTCAGTTTAGGAGAGTTTAGATGAACATGATGAGGGAGCTGGGTCTCCCAGCTCTCACAAAGTCAGAAATCTAAAGCTCTCTTAGAAGATGCCTAAAATATGTAGTGATAATTATTTTAAAATTCACACCTTTTATTCATTCTCATTTAAAAATAGAAAACCAAAAGTCATCATTGAGTCATCAAGAATATTCCAGTAATGCAACTAAAAATCTGTTCACATGTCACCATTATTCTCACTGAATTGTGAAGATTTACTAGTCTCTGATGTTTGTTTAAATCAATCATTACAAAGAATGATAAACTCTATGGTAGGAAATGAAATAGTAATCATGACAACTACTATTTATTGAGTTCATATTAAGCTCTAGGAATTACTCTTATGTAATTCTTACTACAAACCAAACAGGAAGATGTTATTAATAGCCCCATTTCCCAGATAGGAAAACTGAGAATTTAGAGATTAAGTAAATAGCCTAGAATTATGTAAGATGTAGGAGTTATGATTCACAGACAACAGAGATCCAAAAGCCGTGAATGGTTGGAATAGTCTAGAATATTGTAAAATAACTGATTAACTGAATAATGAGACAAGACCCTCCCTCCGTGCTTATATCAATTCTAAGCCACTGAATTAAAATAGTATGGTATTTGCCTAAAAACAGACATAAAACACAGACTAGAAAGTTTAGATTAAAAGATAAAGTATATGGGGGAAATTTACTTAATGTGGAAGTACCACTTTATTTCATTGGAAAAGAAAGGATGACTAGCTTGCTTTAAAAATAACACTGCCCTGACAATTCACATATAAGAAAAATAAATAGATCCCTCCAACACTTTGAAACTAACTTTAAAAGAGTATTCTATGTAGTTAGTAAAAAATGGATTTTTTTTTTTTGGTAGGACTTAAGACTCCTCAAAATGAAGTCAGACTCCAAAAGAGAAAGGTTTTGTCATATTTTAATGGGTCTTTGATCTTTTCCTACATCCAGACAAAATCCTCTGTGCTCCCAAGAAATAAACACATCAGAAACGCCTCTTCACCCCAACACTGTAGAGCTCCCCATGAAGTTTCTAATATTAGCTGTGATCCCCAGTCATGTAGTAACATCTGAGTAAACATCAGTTATCAATTAGGATGATGATTGCTGTCTAGATGACCCCAGATTTCTAGGTAGAGCCTGTTCTGTCAACCCTTAGTGAGAGATAGCAGCAAAATCTCACCCCCATTCCTTTGGGGGACATTTTTTCTTTTGATGTGAGGGACAACATGTTGGTCATTCCTTCTCCATCCTAATTTTTCTATTATTCCTTTCAACTTTGATTTTGCATGAAATACCACATGTGTACATCAATGTATCACTCTGTGGAAATGTATCTTAATGTTTCAAAGTAATAGTCTGCTCAGGAAAAGATAGAATCCAGTTGAATGTGAGCAAGTACTTAATGAACTCCACTTCAGTGTCCATGGCTTTAAGTGGACCTTCAGTTTACATCCTGCTAACAAGAAGCTCATGATCTATTGGAAAGATGCAGTATGTGTTCCAGATTTAAGCAGCCTTGCAAGGCAACAGTAAAAGAGATCAAGATAGCACATAAATAAGTGAAACATGATCAACACATATTTTCCAAGCTTCCTTTTACCCCCCAAAAGAGCATGAGTGAGTTACCACTATGACCCTAAAAGTTGGTCAGAAAAGAGGGCCCTCCCTAGTGGCGCAGCGGGTTAAAGCACAGCACTGAGAAGCTAAAGCCACTTCCACATGAGTTCGATCCCCGCCTGCCCCAGAGGAGACCACATGGCGTGGCAGACCTCTCCTGACCCGCCCGCTGCTCCCCTCAGCAGTGTACCTTGTTGATCTGCCTGTTCTGTACCCCACTCTGTCTCTGGTGAATCCTCTCACCCTCCACATCTCTGGCCTGTACCCCAGTTCTGCATGCACAAATAAATAAATGTTTAAAAAAAAAAAAAAAGTTGGTCAGAAAAGAAAGAGAATATTAAATAAACATAGTAAATTCCATTACAAAATATTTCTTTTCTCTGATGCTTAAGTTCACAAGTTAAACAGAATCATCCTCTGCTTGTCTTTTTAAAAAGCTTTGTATATATCTCTTATCTTTGACAATAGCACATTGGCATGGCTTTATTTTCTGTATTATGCACAAGTGGATTGCAGGAACTCAATTGTGCAGCCACTGAAAATGTAAATAATGATTCACCCTTCCATACACAAACACACACACACACAAACCCAGAGTTGTGACAAATTTAGAGCACACACTGACAATGCAACAATGCAAAGGGAGGTGTTCTGAGGTTTTATTTAATTGAGTTATAAACAAGAAAATGATCGCATCCTGCTGCTCCCCCATTGAAGCCTGTGGATGTGTGAATTTTGTCTAAGTGTGCTTTGTGTCCTTCAGAACACCCACAGTGCAGATGAATCACAAAGGTGTGTACTCTTCTGTCAGTCCTAGAAAGTATCAAGACAAAAGCCAAACCCAGGACACAGCATTTCATTTGGCTCCCGGTGTACTGCTAATTGATCCCAAACTTTTCATTAAGTCTGGTGCAAAAGGCTAAGTAGAAAGCAGGCATTTAGAAAGCAATTTTACTGAAAAACAGACACAGCAAAATCCTAGGCCTTGTGAACTTGAATTGCTCCATTCCTGTGTTGTCGCGTGGACTCTAAGTTTAGCTTTTATTGCAGGTCACTTGGAATCCCCCACTCATTCTGGATGGAAATGTGCTTAGCTACGAGAGCTGCTTGCCTGACCCTCACGTGATGATAACCGGTGTTAATGCTACTTCCTCTGTGTTCAGTCATGTGATCATGCATTTGAAGCCTTTCCTGAATTATTCGATCACCATTGTGTCTTGCTCAGGAAGGAACAGGAATCTGGGAAAATGCACAGAGCATTTACCTGCCCATGACTCCACCCAGCCCACCCTGTCCCAGGATGTCCGCCCCTTGCTGATGAGCCTGCTAAGTGCATCCTGTATTGGGAGTTCTTGGCAAAACCCATTAATGCCAAAAGGAACTAATTTGAGGAAAGAGTAAGTAACTTTGCTTTGGATTTTGCCATGGTCTCTCTCTAGAAAGGATGGAAAGCAATGTTTACCGACATATAAACACGGAACTAATTACTATTGAATATCTTCACTCATAACTTTTGTACCATTTCATATTGTGTATCTTGACTTACATGGAATCAAAAAAACTCTCTGTGGTAGAAATATCATTATATCATGAAGAATTAAAAATCCCTTGAGAATCAGCACTGTTCTCACAATTCTCTAAAAAAATCTTTAACTTGATTTTCCATATGTACTTTTAGTGTTTGTCAGGCAAACTTGATGCTTTTTCTGAATTATTCATTTGAGCAAATGTGCCTCAAAATTCCAAAGTTAACACAATAATTCTTTGTCACATTATTATCTGGAAATTTGTGAAGAATGTGGTCAAGAATATAGATGAAAGGAAAAATCTGTGATTCTGAAATGGATTTGTAGCAAGCCAAGTCTATAAAGTTAATAATATTATCATTGTTTATAAAGTATCGATAGTGAAAATCTTCAGAAATCATTAACTTTATAAGCATTTTTGTATGTCTACTTTGTGTAAAACTGGCCAGAGAGTTTTGGCAAATCTGACATAGAAGGAAGTGAAAATGTTATCATTCTTGCTGATAATGGAAAAACATGAATATAGCTGATTACTTGGAAATAATTGAATACTTGAAATGAGCCTGGAAAACTATGTAATCATGTGGAAAAAACCTCATTGTTGTAAATTAAGATGTTTTCTTTATGCTTACATGCATACACCAACACTCATACCACACAACAACCTAAATTTTGGTAATAACATTTGTTGAGATAATCCTTATGTTTCTGCTTGTCTTTTGCCTTAGATATGAGCTTCTGAGATGTAAAATCCAGCAACCACTTGCATCAAATCCCCCAGAAGATTTAAATCTGTGGCACAATATTTATTCAGGAACTCGGTGGTTTTATGAAGATAAGGCTCTTAGCAGGTGAGATTACAGAAACTATAAAAACAAATGCTGGCATTTAGTTTGGGGCATGTTGAATAGTTCAAAGTGTCTCAGTGTCTTCATTGTGTGAACATGTTATCAGTTATGCAATAAAACATGTTTAGTTATTATCTGTGGCATTAATCATACAACTGCAACAGTGAGCACGTTCAATATTTGCCATCTTAACTGCATGTTTAAAATAAGCCTTTTGAAGTCAAGTTTGTAGAGGTTTGAGCCTTAACCTATTGCTTTTGTCACAACTCAAACCACACATGAAACTTAAAAGAGGCATTTGGAAATAGGCAATCTGCACAAAACTGTGGAAATTACAGGGCATGTGTCTGCTTGCTGTCTCTGGGAAATGATTGTTTTAAGTCATTGTTTCAGTCTACAAAAAAAATGTTTAGTTTACAGACCTGGGACTTGAAAATATTCCCAGAAATCTAGGGACAACTATCCATATCAAGATAAAGGAAGCATGGGTGTGTTGGGAGACTCAAGCTCTATTTCACTCTGTGATAAAGTAGTAGGGTGGTGACATTAGGCAAGTCTCTTAGCCTCTCTGGGCTTCAGTTGAACTAACTATAAAATGAGAAGATATTCCATCTTAAATGATTCTAAACCATCTTGGCTTCAGACTGAACATGTGAGCAGGGATTGAGGATACAGGAGTTTGGAAGACAAATTTCTGCCTCCTGGTGGTCCTGACAACATAATGGTGTTTCCAAGCCTTAGCTAGACCAGGAGTGTATAATATAGCAGTGACACGCACTGAGGATTTTACAGAAATACTCAGAAGGGCAGTGATTCAGACCCAGGCCCTCTGGGAAACTGCTAAGTCAAGACCTGAAAGGTGACCCAGGCAGGGGAAGGGAAATGGTGGCAATGGGGAAAGTTGGTGGGCGTGTGAGACATACTGAAAGCACTGCCGATGTGGCTGGATGCAGAGTCCCAGGGGAATATGAGAAGAAGGCAGGGTCAGAGCTAACAGCAGGATTCAGAGATGAGCTAGCTAGGCAGTGTGTATGCGTGTGAGGGGGGAGGAGGGATCATGTGGGGAAACAAGCAAAATAACAAATTTGATAGAAAAGTTATTAAAAATATCTAAAAAGTGGGCCTCCTTGGTGGCACAAGAGGTTAAGTTGTAGTACTATGAAGCTATTCACAGCCACTGCAGCAAAAGTTTGATACCCAGCCGGGAGCTGACTCACATGGCCCAGCAGACCTCTCCAGACTCACCTGCTGCTCCCCTCAGCAGTGTGCTTCTGTCAATCTGCCGGTTCTGCCCCTACTTTGTCTCTGGTGAATCCTCTCACCCTCTGCACCTCTGGTCTGTATTCCACTGTATTCCAGTTCTTGTATGCATAAATAAATAAATCTTTTAAAACATGTCTTACAAGTTTTCATAAACAATATTTGCTTTTTTTTTTTTTTTTGAAATCTGATTATATTGAACCCATGGAGGCTGTGCATCCCAGCCACATCGGCAGTGCTTTCAGTATGTCTCACACGCCCACCAACTTTCCCCATTGCCACCATTTCCCTTCCCCTGTCTAGGTCATCTTTCAGGTCTTGACTTAGCGGTTTCCCAGAGGGCCTGGGTCTGAATCACTGCCCTTCTGAGTATTTCCGTAAAACCTCCAGTGCGTGTCACTGCTATATTATACGCTCCTGGTCTAGCTAAGGCTTGGAAACCCCACTATGTTGTCAGGACCACCAGGAGGCAGAACTTTGCCTTCAAAACTCCTGTATCCTCAATCCCTCTCTCACTTGTTCAGAGAAAGACTCAGGACAGGGTTAGCTATTCATTGTTCTGTGCTTCAGGAGTGTTAACTTTGCTCTTCCTCTCTGGGAAAGGGGGAAACTCCTCTGTCCTTCTTAAAGTGTAGAAACATTCAGAGATGTTAAAAGGTTCTTAGATGGAGGCAGCACATAAATTTTATGAAGCAATAGAATGAATCTGTGAGAGTGTCATTTTTCTAAGTTAAGAATGGTTGATCAGTAGCGTATCATTTTTGTTGAACCTAAATTATGATGGTTATCAGTCACTTGTCCATTATTTTTGTTTCAGTGCTTATTTAATATGGCATTAATTTATTCAGTAATGACTTCCTTACTACATGTATTGGTTCTGTGATAAGGAGAATAAATGAAGAAGCATAGCCCTTGTCCTCAAGAAACTTACAGTCTAGTGGAAGCATACTCACATACAAACACATATATATACTCATCCATGTGTGTGCATACCGTAACACCACCCATGTACAAAGACTACTTATACACGTATGTGCATGCACCATAGCACACACATGCACATAACACATATACACTATACACGTGTGCGTCACACATACACAATAATGCACACACTCACCACAGACACACCATACACGTACACATACCACATGTGTAATCATACATATGTATATAACAAATCAAGTGCATATACCCACAAAGCATTATATCCACCCTAATGGGTACCATCACATGGACAATAGAGAATCAGCTCTACCCAGGGAAATCATATGGAGCAGTAGCTTTCTATGACCTGTCAATGCTCTGTGCCTTAAATATAGCAATTTCTTAAATAAGTAGTCCCTAACTATTAATGAATGGATCTGATTTTTAGCCATAGATAATTCAGCAGAAAAACAACACGAGTCCCAGCAAGTTAATTTAGGTCATTTGTAGTAGGCATAAAAGTTTGAAGAATTAGGACCAAGGCCAAAGTTTTATATTAAATCTATAGTGATTCCTGTAAGTATAAATTGACTTAAACATACCAACAACAGGTACTTCTAGAAAGGAAGAGTATACATCATAAAACTGTGTGGCTTCAGGAAGCAAAAATCAAGGCATTTTTTTTTTTCCTGCTTGACTAGCAAAGATTTTAATTTAAACAACTGCTATGACTACTGAAACCAGCTTATGATTGAGAAAATAAACATGTGTTTCTCTTTAACATTCCATACAAACACCTGGGTTTCATGTGAGAATGTTTTTTTCTAGCTTTCTACCCTGTCTAAGTCTAGGAAAGGTAGGGCCCTCAGTCCAAGGCAAGGTGTGGGTCCTCTGACCGAAACAACCTTGGATTAGTCCACTGCGGAGGGCTGTGTGTTGTGGAGTTTTTCTGTTAAGAAACAATCTTGTAGGGTCTAATGTAGGCAAGACCCCTCTGGACTGCTGGCAGCCAGGCCTCACGCATCCTCGTGAGCTCATGGGCCCCCAAAGACAGAGGGGAAGGCTGAGACTCAACACCACAGTGCTGCAACTTCCTCCAGCCCTATCTGGACTTGGCTGATATTTGACAAGCTCTTGGCTTGTTTGACTGGCTCCTTATTTAAGTGTATGGAGGAAGAGGCAAGGCTAATTTAATGCCAGTGCCAGTATTATGTTGCTTCCTATTGAATTCCCCAAATTCCATCATTCACTATGTCCTACTTAATCTGCACCGACCTAAATAAGGGGAATGTTGACTAATGTCTTCCCCTCCTTACCTGATATCACCATAGTTGCCTCTAGATCCAGCTTTTAAAATGGCGTATCTCTTCATATATATATAAAAAAATAAGAATTACTGAGCATCCCTTCGTGAATATATTTGTGAAGGTAAATATAAAAATATAACTTCAAGTCAGTCTCTTTGAGCAAGTGGTCCATTTTGGTTAACTGTTTATAATATCTGGAAACCATGCCAATTCCATTATATGTGTCATTAGTTTAGGAAATTTAAATCATTCTTGTAGTTTTTATCTGTACAAAAACATGTCTGTATATACCAAAAAGAGTGTCAAGCTCACTATGAGATAATTTAGTTTAGACAAAGTAGTTTATACTCCTTGTTACCTTAGGTGAGACATCATTTTGTTTGACTGACAGGTGTCCTTACTTCAGGATTGAATCTGTTCTGTCTGGGTAGACACAAACTCAGTGTATCTGCAGGTTTAGACTATTCATCAGTTTCAACTTTTCTTCCTTAATAATTCTGTCCAAAGAGCCAAGTTACAGTTGTTGGGGGAACCATAACTTTGGGTTTGCTGACATTTTCATCACTTGGAAAATCTGGTGAACATGTCATTGTCATCTGATGCTGGCGAGGTGAGTCAGACAGGAGTTAACAGAGGGCAACCATGAACCTCCCCCCCGCCACTTAAGCCCCAAATCACCCTGAGGTGGTCCAGCATCTCACAGTGTTGTACTTCCAACTGATCAGATAAAACTGCTGAGACAACAGTGACAGACTTCCCTGATTTTGGTCAGGGCTTAACCAAGGAGGAATAAGTGATAAATAATAGATTATTTTCCCCTTTTAAGGAAAATATTGACAAAGTCAATTATAATAACTTTTTTCAAATCAATTATTTATAATTTATTAGAACATATTTCTTTTGCAATGATAGTCTGGAAAAAGACTTAAGATGACTCCTCAAGAAATCACTAGTAGTATTACCTTAAAATGAAAGCACTCAAATATATATAATTTCAACTTTTTCGCCAAGAGTTGTTGGACTTCATTGTGTTCAAGTTTATATGCTTCCAGTAAATAGTCCATAAAGTCAAAGTTAAATTCACCTGACATAAATTCTAACCCTTTAAGCTACTAACATAAGAGAGATACTGTGTTTTCTTCTTTAATATCCAAATGCAAATAAAGTTTGGGTCTGGGAATGAAGCCCACTTTGGTCAACACTGGGGAGGCAAGACATAACAAGACCCTCAATTCAGACTGAGTGGAATAACCTCTAATTCCTGTTTAAATTAAATGAGCAGCAGGGGTGCTTGTCTCCACTGGGACTCCTCCTCAGTGCTCTACAGCTACCTCTCGCCATCCTTTATAAATGAAACCTTACCTCAGGAAAATGAACCTCTGAATTGGGAAGGGCCCACTTGGTCACCGGAGGCTTGATTCCCTCATGTTTTCTTAAAATATTAACTCTGGTTTCTAAAATCAATATCATAGTAGATAACATAGAACAAAGACAGAAATTACAGCAAATGTATTTTAGGGGTTACTTAGAGTACTATAAATATAGCTAACTACAGGAATAGGGTAGTTACAGCTGGTACTCACCATCTAAAATGTATCAGATTATAAAATCTTTCAAATGCAATCATCTTTGCCCTTAAAGCTCAACAGAAAAATTTTCTAGTGGCATTTTTAGAACCAGAAAATAAGTAGTTAGAAAGATAATTGCCATTAATGGAAAATTAAACAACTGCAGATATAAGTAACAGAAACTGTTGAATTTTTGTTTGCTTGTTTATTCATTCCCACAAAGGATTTGCCAGTGTAAGCACGATCTTTGAGAGGTGGTGGAATGAAGAAGAGTTAGTTGAAAAAGTAACTGAGCAGCCAGTGTTTTCAGAAGCATGATTTATACTGGTGACAATATTGACACGTGAATTCTGTTAGGACATCAATAAAGTTGACACATTTTTAATTCTGATGAAAATTAGCTGAGGCTTTCACTAGCAGCATAGAGGAATTTTATTGGTTGCAGAAACACATCAGGCTCATTCAATATACAAGCCTTCACACTCTTACCTGCAATAATGCTTCTCACTGGATATTTTCACTGAACAGAATATCACTTAACACTTAACTCAAATGGCACCTCCTCCCTGAAGACTTCCTGAGTGGATGAGGTACAATTAGATGCTCTACCTGGTGCATGTTAAAAGAAAAATGAGTAAATATATGAGTATTTCAGAGATCATCTTCCTTTAAAAGATATATATACTCCAGTCAGATAGCACATTCATTATATTAAATATCTGGCATGTAGTTTGTGTTTAATTAATTAACAAATCAATGAATGAGGTGATGTTCTATCAAATATGGAAGAGTAATGTCATTTGTAAAAGAAACCCTTTTCTAAGTTACAATAGAGCTTATTCTATTGGACAGGTGGATTTCTATGTTAGTAACCTAAGAAACTGTAAGTGACCTGTGAGCTTTATTCGTTAAATTCTTCAGTAACAATGCAATATTCATTCACTCACTTATAAAATTATCTGCCCATTAAACAAACATATTAAAAACTTCATCATCTAAAATAGAATCTGGTTTTCTAATTCATTTGAGTAATAACAACTGAACCTTGAAATGAATATCGCTCCATAAACAAAATTTTAATATCTATTACCTTTTACAAGGGAAAATACCATAGTTGTGTCTGTAGCACAATGAAGTTTTCCATTTTCTGTGTAGACGGAGAAAGAGACCGAGGATGGTATGACATTAAGCATTTAGAGAACAACTACTCTGAGGGCTGGTATTCTTGAATTCACCTTCAACTGTTGGTTTTCTGGCACCACGACAGACTTACTATATGTGTTCTTTCACTTAGCAGAATTCCAAAACCATTTCCTATGGTTGAAGTGGCACATCTTTCAAGACATGCCTAAGGAACACAATATTTAGGCAAGAAACTGCCTGCTTTATATAAGTCGTATGCACACACGGTGCCAGCTGAACCTGCCTTTCCTCTTTGAGGCATTATATGCTATTACAAAGTGGACTATCCCATTTTATATCAATAATCAACACCTAAGTTCATTTAAAAAACAAAGTACTGGTGGTGCAGTGAGTTAAAGCACAGCACTGCAAGCTAGCCAAAGCCACTTCAGTGAGTTCAGTCCCTGGCCCTGGAGCTGACCCACATGGTGCAGATCTTTCCTGTCTCGCCCACTGCTCCCCTCAGCAGTGTACTTCGTTGATCTGCCAGTTCTGCTCCCCACTCTGTCTCTGGTGAAGCCTCTCACTGCCCCTGCACCTCTGGCCTGTACCCCAGTTTGTATGCATAAATAAATAAATATTTATAAAAAAAAATAAGTGCCAGAAGGCACTTTGAGCAAACTACTGCATTTTTTATATGAACTGGTGTATGCAGAAGCCATATACACTGAGTAGAAACTGTCCTCTGAATGTTGACCATTGACCTTTGCCCAGACTAGTGAGAGCAGCATGGTTTCTCATTATGGGGGACACATCAGCAGTTCCCACAGCCACGAGTCCTGTCACCTGACTGCAAAAGTAAACTCTGTACTCAGTGGTGGCTGCATTGCTAGCACTTTTTGAAACTGTGTTTTGTGGTTTTTAATTCCATGGGTCTACAAAACACCGATCCACTGCTGAGATACTGAGCATATCATTATAAAGTAGGCTTCGTGGTAGGTGGTTTTGCCCAACCATGGAGTAATGTCAGCTTCGGAGCTCATTCAGGTAGTCCAGGCTAAGCTGAGGGGTTGGCAGGTTTGGTATAAATGGTGATGTCACATAAATGATGAAAGCTGGGTTTATGGGAACATGAGAAGTTGGGGGAAATCTGAGACCATAGAAATATGAACTCACTAAATATGAAGACTGACTTCAAACACAACAAAACAAGGTTTTCAGTATTCATTAGAGAGTTTTTGACCTTATTTGCCTCAAGTTTTAACTTTTCCGTGAAAGTTAGAATGCAAAAGACAAGTACAAACCAAATGAAATGCTACAATCAAATTATAATTAAATAAGAAGGGAGGAAATTTAATATTAGAAGCTAAAATCAGAATCCCAGTCATTCTAGTTAACCTGTGATGCAACCTCACACAAAGCAACTTCTCAGGGTCTCAGTTCTCTCATTTATTAAATGGAGCAAGTATTTCTTATGTGAAACAGATAAATTCTACATTCAAACCTTACTTTAAAAAGACAATCCTACTTTTAAAATAGGTTTTTCAATGACATATATTTATGGGCCTAAATTTCTTTTCTGCAGGCCTATATAATACTGTTGCCCCTACCAAAATTATGATGGAATTGCTTAAGGTATTGTCGAAAGGGTTAGGGTCCTGGAGAATTTAAAATTCCTCTCATAGAACCACAGGAAAAAAAAGAAAAAGAAAGAACACCTGGACCCTCCCTGGTGGTACAGCAGATTAGACTGCAGAACTGTGGAGCTAGCCACAGCCACATCAGCACAGGTTTGATCCCTGGCCAGGGAAGTGACCCAAATGGCGCGGCAGACCTCTCCTGTCTCCCCTCAGCAGTGCACTTCATCAGTCTGCCTGTCCTGCTCCCCACCTGTCTCTGGTGAATCTTCTTACCACCTCTGGCCTACACCCCATTTCTGCAGTTCTGTATGCATAAATAAAAAAATAAAAAACTCACCATAAAAACCACTAAATGTTAGACACCTGGAAGAAAAATCCAAATATGGTTGGAAAGGAGATTGCAGATTGGGCCTCCACTCTCTAGGTGGACTTCTTTTTAAGCTATTTTATGAAGTAAAATACAATTAAAAGTATTTGACTCACGGAGAGAGTTAATGAAGCTAAGGTCACCGGTTCAGTTCCCATGTGAGCCATTAGCTTTGTGTCATTCCATTGTCACAGACTTGCTACCCTCTCAACCCCACTCTTCACCCTCAAATTCATATGGAGGTGACAAAGGAAATTCAGTGAGACTGAATTTGTGTAAGCAAAACTATCCCTTCTGCTAGTGCAATAATTGTCATCTAACTGTGGACAAAGCAGGGGGTCATTATGGCTGTTTTCATTACCACCATCATCACCACCAGCATCGTGGTGAAAGGAACAGACTCTGCAACGTGACAGCCTCGGTTTGCAACTGACATGGTGACTCAGACAAGGTAGTTAAGCCTGAAAGCCTTGTTTTCCTTATTTCAAAATGGTTTGAGAAAAGAATTTTAGCGTGTTAATCCACCTAGAAATTTTCTCATGAAGACTGAGTATTCAGTGAATGTTATTATCTTTTAGTTGTCTTGGTCATGTAGACTGTGTAGCCCTTGCTAAAAACCAAATGCATGTGTTTCCTAGTTCTGTGGTAAGAAAGAAACTTAAAAAGTTATGCCTTAAAATGGCATAACTTATTTTCGCACAGTTCTGAAGGTGCCAAGTCCAAAATGAAGGTATTGTCAGAACTTGGCTCTCTATAAAGTTCTTCAAGAGAAAAATACTCCTTTGCAGCACCCAACTTCCATTGGCCATCGTTACTCCTTAGCTACAGGCAGTGTCACCACGGTTGCAGCCCTGTCTTCCTGCGGCCATCTTCTTCCTGTGCGTGTGTCCCTGTATTAACATTGTGCTCGGTCTGTCTTTTTACAAAGACAGCAGTCCGTTGGCTTTAGGGCTCTTCCAATCCAACAGGACACCAAGTTACGACAATTTGCATTAGTACCTGTTTTCAGTAACCTGAAGAAAACCAGAAAATGTTTGCTTTTGTGCAAAAAGGGGAAAAGCAAAAATAGCATTTAGAGTCCTTGCTGCAATCTTTGTAGAGACAGAGCCCTCAGGTTCCTTCCTGGGGGATGACTATATAGGCTTGTCTCTGTCTGCAGTTTTTGTATTATTCGGTGTGATATAACTAGTTGTTTTGGGGATCTGGGAATGCACAAAAAATTTTCCACATAAATGATTGGTAATTCCTCCTTCACTTTGTATGAAAGTTTTCAGAATCAGTACATTTAGAGAGTGGGGGAGTTTGCTTTTATTTGGAGTAAAGAGATAAATATCTTCTATCAAATCACCAAGTTCTTAACTCCAGCTCCAATGACAGATAAGCACCCTTACACATGACTGAGGCAGAGCCTTGCAAAAATACCTTTGGGCCATGAGGCAAGACAAACCAACTTACAAAAGTGATAGCAAAATTCTCTGAGAATTCTGACTTCATTTTGATCAAATCACTGATCACAATCCTGAAACGACAACTTACTCTTGTTACCATGGGCAGTAAGTTGGGCGTTATGGAGAAAATGCCCATGGGAGGGGAGGTACATGTCTGGGGAGCTTTTAAACCCAAATCAGGTGCTGATATGCTGGGACAGCGTTGGCCTGAGCCCTGCGTGTCACCAGGAGGGTCGTCTGTTGAAACAAGTGTGGACCAATCAAAACCTGTGTCTAGAAAACGCATTTTCATACCCAGGTGTTCTTGAGCCAAACAAAGAAAGCCTTCAAGTCTTTTGTTCCAAACACCCAACAGGGATGAAGAAATGGGGACTTTACCTTGTCATTGTTTTAAGACATGACTCCGAGGAAGAGCCATCTCATATAACATCACCACACCTAGCTTTAGCGACCTACTCAGTTTCCACTGAATGGGTTCATGATAATTACAAAACACAGCCCATGGGAAAAAACCTCCCCTCCTCCCCCACCAGAGATTGCTATACACTGTGGTCACAGTTGTGATGTAATTTAAGGGTTTATCTGTCTGCCAATGAGATTATGGGAAGGCAGCAGAAGCCCAGAGAGGAAATGGTGATGAGGCATTCTGATATTTGAAAATGGATGCATTTCCCAAACGAAGAGCATAAAACTCTCTGGATCAAATTCAGATAGAAAGCTGGCAGGTTTCCAGATTTGTAATTGCATCTTGAATTGAGCTATAATCCTCACCTCTTCTGAAAACAATAAGAATGAGTAAACGATCAGCCACATTCTTTTTAAATAGCGGTGTTTGCTTAGTATTCCTAATAAAATACTTTCCTGACATTTCAGTTAAGGCTGGAGAGTTACAAAGGAAAATTGATACGTTTCTGTGTGGGGAGGGTAAAGAAGATGATATATCTTGTAGCAGGGATAGAAAATTGTATATTTCGGGGGCAAATACTTATCCTGTATTTTGTATCCTGTGTGTTTTGTTTCCTGTAAAATAGAAGTGGTTATGTGACTTTTAGAAAAACAATCTTTCAGGTTTACAACCTGTGAATACAAGGAGTTGGTACACAGCAATGTGGGCTTCACCCCAAGTCCAGAAGCGAGTGTGACCACGTCAGCGGGTCTTTCCAAGAAAGCAGCCAACCTCCTGGCCACTGTTCTCAGCCACAGGAGCACAGAAATGAGATGGACTTTACCAAGTGAGTACACAGCTCACCCCTTCATTTCCCTTCATGGAGTAGTTCCCAAATGAATGAAAAGTAAATGTGTTGGGAATCAGCATATACCAGAGGGGAAGGGGATCCGTTTGTACCTGAATCCAGTAACTGGGTCAGTGGGTGCATGGAAGCAGATCACTGGTGTTGGGTGCAGTATTCATAGCATGTGCATTTATCAAGGTGTGAAGCTTAAACCTATACGGTATCCAACCAATATGCCGCAACTAAGAAAAACAAGCTCAGGGCACAGTTACCAGCATTTGAGTATTAGGTTAGTTCATTGGATTGCGTTAATATTAACTCCCTGATTTTGTAAAGGTGCAGTCATGCAAGATTGCAACTTTGAGCAGTGCTGAGTAAAAGGTGGGTAGGAACTCCCTCCGCAACATGTTTGGAGGTCTAACATTTCAAGAGAAAAGTTTATTGGGTTGTCAGAAAAGTCATGACGTGTTATTTTCTGCTTTTCAAGCAAAATGCATCATGACTTTTCCTGCAGCCCGATACTGTTTTTTAATAAGTATAGTAAGAAGCGGACATCCCCATGCCATTCTTCAGAGCTCACTCTCTTCTCCAACTTTATGGGGACTCTTCTCCCTTCTCACATTTCCTTTGATCTGGAAATACAGTTTAGCCAGTTGTGAGTGAAATATCCATATACTAATTTATTGCAATAAATAGCACGTTCTTTCCTACAGAGACCTGTCTCCAGCCCCTTCTTATAACTCATAACTTACTATCAAGACCCCCTTACTAGGTATGTGATAATGTGGTTTTTCAAAGTGAATCACTTTCAACATTGGATAGAGACAGAATTCCAATTTAATATAGAAAAATGAAGCCCAAACACAACTCCAGCCTCACTCCTGTAATGGAGGGCTCGCCTGCCCCCACTCAGGTCCCAAGGTGTTACAAGGGCTCACACAAGCACCTCCTACTTTATTAACCAACTGCAAGTTCACTTCTAGTTGATCAATCAAGTAGCATCTAACAGCTGATCTGTTCATTAGACTGATCCAGTATCCAGTACCTTAGAAATATGTATTGTAATCACTGGAGATCTGCAAATAGTGGGATCAAAATACCAGAATAAACCAAAGACTAGAAGTGTATCTATCTGGGAAGGCTTAATGAAAAGATTTACTTTCTGAAATACTTCTATCCACCAGAGTAAACATCCACTATTTTATAAAAAGATGTTAATATGTCTACTAACTGGACAATACTAACCAGCTGATTTCCATCACCCTTTGAGTTTTCTGGAGCCTAAGATGACAAATGTCCTCTGTTTCACTTAGGACATCTGAGTGAAATCCCCCAATGTTGTATGGACTGTGAACTATAACCAGCATGAGGTGATATTAATTGTAAATTAAAATCAGTGCCGGTTAAGTTCATTTATGTGGTCACTAAATAATCCACTTTTCCAAAGGACTGTCACTCTGGGGTTTTGATAAGGTTGCCGGTTTCTCCTGACCCGTGTCACCTCTATTGGGATCTCTTAAACCATTCAAATGGAAGAATATAAGTTAATTGATGCCAGTGACTACTCTCTGAGGCATCTCCAGGGAAAATACAAAGTTTGTACCTGGCGATGGGTTTTTATGTGTAATATATTTTCCCTCACCTCCCTCTCTCTGTCACCTTCACCAACTGATTCATCTTAAAAGCCTACTCATAAAGGTGGATGCGCCCCCCCCAGCTGACATTTGAATACTTCTGTTCAGATGCGCTGCTGAATTTTCACCAATATAGTTCCTTTATGTTATAATAGCATGCCTGAAGTAAGCACGCTTATAAAAACTGACAGACCTAACAAATCTGAAGCAGCTCACTGAAGTCTCATTACCTTGGTAATCTGAACCTCTGACCTCTGGGATGTAGATAATGCAATCTGCTGTTATTTCCATTCATACCTTAGAAATTTTTCAGATAACTATTTGTGAGCACAAAGGTTAACTCTCAGAAGAGGGTCAACCCTGCAAAAACCTGCTGCTTGGCCGTGTTCTTCCCCCGTGCCACCTGCTCTCCTAAGTGAATTACCTGGTCATTCCTCTTGAAAGGGCCATCTCATCTTTGCAGTTTCATTTTTAATTATTTTCTTGATTCGTAGGCTAAAATTGGCACAGAGTCTAAAATACTGAAAGACACCCAACTGTTAGTTGAAAAGCATATGAATAAATGTCTAAATGTTTGCTTATTAAAATTTGCCTTTCAGAAAAAGCCAAAACATGTATTTTTAGAAGTCACTTCTTTCTTCACTGCAACTCCATTTGAGTACCAAAATGTTTCTGGTAATTTTTTTTTTTTTAAACCAAGCACAGATTCATAGGATAAGTTACTGGAAATTTCAAGCATTCATGTCACTTTATGATGTGAAGGGAAGTTCAAGCTTTCCTGCATTTCTTCACCTCATTTTTCTCGGCAAATATTGTCAACTGGCAACAAAAGCTATATTTACTTCCCCATTCTCCATGCACCTTTTATTATTATTTTACTAATATTTAGTATCATTTAAGTGGCATTTTGTGAACATCTAGCAATCAGGAATTTTCACATAAAGACCATTATTTTTTAGATAGGTTGAAAAAAATCAAGCAGTTGGATGAAATTATTCCCATATTGCTGCAGGGGAAATATCCAGCCAGCTCTGAGTGACCACATGGGCCCCATATCCCTTGTTCCCTAAAGAGACAGGGGATTCTTCCCACTGCTTTCTAGAGAAAAAGGAAATATTTCAACCTAAATTAAATAGTTTGAAGATAAATTATATTTGTGGGGAGGAAAATCACATTTTTATAAGAGATGCAAAAACACCTTTCCTTAAATTATTCATACAATCCCCAGAAAAGCCCTATGAGATTGAAACTGGCACATAGTAACTTGCCCAAATTGTAGTGAGTACGTAGCAGTTCCCAAACTCAAATGCAGGGCGCAGGCATTCCATTTCCAGCTATTTCATGTGCATTTTAACCTTAGTGGTTATGAGCACATTGCCAGGAGTGATTTACTTAATAAGAGCCTTCCCATTTTTTACTGTTCACTCTGAAGTAAAAGGCAAAATCAGACAGGGTCCACCAGGGAGAGCAGTGGGGAGGCACCAGCTTTTTCTGAGGCTGCATAACTGTGCAGTCATATCCAGAAATGAGCAAGAACCCAACTGGGAGGGAGAGAGAGGACGGGATGGAAAAACTGAATAACCGCTGTCAATTGACCCATCTGTTGAGCTCACCCCAATCCTCAGGTGGTGGCACTCCACATCACATAGTCTGCCCTTCTTTTTCTCTCCTCTTCCACTTTTTTTTTTTTTTTAAGATTTATTTATTTATGCATTCAGAACTGGCCAGAGGTGCAGGAGTGGTGAGAGAATTCACCAGTGGCAGAGCAGGGAGCAGAACAGGCAGATCAACGAAGTACACTGCTGAGGGGAGCAGCAGGTGGGTCAGGAGAGGTCTGCTGTGCCATGCGGGTCACCTCCAGAGCCAGGAATCGAACTCTCACTTAAGTGGCTGCTGTGAGTTTGCAGTGCTGCATCCTGATCTGTTGCACCACCCTGGAGGGCCCCACCTCTATATCTTTCCTTGTACCTTCCTTCTTTCTTTTTCCTTTTCAATAAAATAACATATTTAGCACTTAGTAATCATTCAGGACTGATAATAACTATTACTCTCTCTTAAAGCTCATGATATTTTCAACCACAGTTTTATAAAAGATGAAAAAAAAAGAAGAGTCATTTCTCATAAAAGTTGGGATTTAATTTTGCAAGGCCTTCAAGTAGAAGCGCTTCCATAGTGTGTTGAAGCTTCAGAAAGAACATATTTTGCTTTATAATTACCTGACATGGCTAAAAGGTAGAACAACTAGCATGGTTAATGGTAGTAACTAATATGGCTATCACCTGGTGCAAATTCATGTGGCAGTGGTGCTCCCGAAGTCCACTGATCTGGAGGCTTCGTTTACCAGCCTTTGTAGTGGTGGTCATCTGACTGTGTTGACACCACAAATGTATTGCTTTTGTCACGTCCAAAAAATACACTGTCTATGTGGACAGGAAGGTAGACTTAGTGATGTTGTCGGCTTCAACCTGCAGGCATGGAGAACATTCTACGAGATCCAAAACACAAGAGAAAAATCATGGGTTCTTGAATGATCACATGGAGCACAATTACTTCAGGGCTCATATGTGAAGTTAACATCTATTTTCTTTCAGTACTTTATTTGGGGACTTCTTGGTTATAGCCGTTTAGCTAACTAACCTGGTCCCTGTTTGCTCAAATCAGTTCACTTAAAGAGAAGAAATTAACTATCCTGTTTTCATAACCAAACAGAAAATGATGAATAATTTACACCTCATATATGATCACCTTTAAATACAGTTTTCTCTGGCAGGTTATCGCTAGGACATGGGATGTAGCTAAGGAGTTTCTAAAATGCAGTCATTTGTTTTTGACTAATGCACAAATCAGAAGACATGAGATACATTTTTTAGAAAAAGTAAGGCGCTTGCCTTGGATCTTCCCATTTCTCCGTGTAAGCAATACCATGTTCAGGCAGAGTATAAAGGCCTTTTTCAGGAAGCAATTTTTCAGGAAGCAATTTTGATAAGCTCAAATGAGTTGATTAGCTTTGCACCGTAGAACTTGGAAAATTGAACCCTAACATGAGAGTCTATGAGCAAGATCAACATTTCTAACTATCATAGCCTATAGTTTTGACATCTAAACAAAATTGCCTCCCAGTAAGACCACTCATGAGAGGTAACAGAAGAATCCAATCCTACAAGGTAGCTAGGAGACCAACTGAATTAAACAGAAAACCCCTATTTATTTTAGTTGCTCTGGACCAGGTCCCAGAACTGTTTTGTAAAGGACCAGATATTGAATATTTTAGTCTTTGCAGGCTGGGAGTTCTCTGTTGCAGCTATTCCACACTGCCATTGTGGCATGAAAATGGCAATAGATGACACTGGACCACACATGTCAGCATTCTAATAAAAACTTATTATGCATACTGAGTGTCGATTTTCATATAATTTTCACATGTAACAAACATTATTCTTTATCCTTTCTAGTCATTGAAAATGTAAAAACCAGTCTTAGCTCATAGGTTCTACAAAAACAAATTTGCTGACCCATAAGCTAGAGGCTAGTGATATAGAGGACATAATTAATAATTATATGATAATAATCTCTAAAATAATTTAAAAATATATGAGGGGTGTAAGCTAATTGCTGTTGTAAGAGACTTTTCAACTAGTCCATCTAACAAGTTTTAAATTATTTGGGAATCCACTACAACAGTTGAGAATGTGCGCCACTAAGGCCAGTGAATAGGAGTTACCATGCAGAATGGTGCTTACTAACAAAGATGGTGCCTGGAGTTTCTAACCTTTTTCTGAAACTCTATCTTCTGTTTAAAGTGCAGAACTAAGGGGTTGGGGGATAATAGAGAAACAGACTAGAAGGAGAAAAGGAAAACAGAGGACTGGTCATTGAAAAGATGAGGGTTAAGAACTTATGAATAATGTTTATAAGACTGTAAGTGATTCATCTGTGCATCTTTTAAGAGCTTGTCTACATCCTGGAAACATTCTAACTGTAGGAAGATAGGAGAAATACACAAAAAGGAATGCCTTGGTAAACATTCCAGCACGACCATGTGTCCCTTCATGATGGAGCGCCTTCCTGAGCAATGCTTCCTTAGCCAATTTCTTGTTTTTTGCAAATATCAGAGTAGAACTACACAAGCCTAGAAGGCACAGCCTGTCACTCCCCGCTTGGTGATATGAGTCAGCCTCTGAAGACCACCATTGTATATGTTGTCCATTGTGGATCAAAATCCCATTAAGTGGCACATGACTGTATGTCCTAGGATTCCATTGATCAAATTCTTAAAAGTGTGCTGCATAGTTCTGCTACAGTGTATGTTAAAAGGAGTCTATCTCACATTCTTACAACTATCACTTTGAAGATTTTTGTTACCATGTTAAAAAAAAAAAAGTGAATCATGTTCTTGTATTTGTGTTAGGAAAGGCCCTTCTCTGTATCATCTTTCCGGGATCTTGGGACTTATGAACACTTCTTAATAATGTACTTTTTCATAAATGTCATCTCAGCATCTTGAAGATTAGTTGAATAAATAAAGCAGCATAATTGAAACATGTAAAGGATATTGATTTTGTTTGTTTTTAGTTGGTATATATTTTACCTCATTCTTCATTTTTGTACAATGTATGCTTTCTCCTCTCAGATGTAGTTCCTGTGAAATTCTCACCACCAATCACCTGGTCTCATCACCATAGTCCCTATGCTCATCCCTCCCCTTTTTTGATCCTTCTCCTTCCTCCTCCCCTGCAGAATGTCTCTGATTTATAGTTGCCTGTTGATTTTGATTTTAATGCATTATAATTCATTTTATAAAGGATATTTAAACTTTTAATGTCCTATAAAGATAAGAGTGTATTTGATTCACTATAGGATGAGGGGCCAGCTTTCGTTAAAAAAAATAAAAACCTGCACTACCACTAAGAAGTTTCCATAAGCTCTCTTTTTTCCCACTCTAGAACTAGGTAAGAATAGAGTTTATTCTCCATGTTTTCCCCCCCGAGACCCTTTTAGGTCAGCCACACTCACCCTGTTTTGTGTTTATTGTTAACAGCTTTTCAAGGCCTACAAGGTGATGTTGAATATTACACACTTTTTTGGAATTCTGCTACCTCAAATGAATCTCTCAAAATCCTCTCAGATGTAAACGCTCATGTCATTGGTCACTTAAATCCAAACACAGAGTATTGGATTTTTATCTCTGTCTTCAATGGAGTTCACAGCATCAACAGTGAAGTACTTCGAGCTACCACTTGTGATGGGGGTGAGTCCAGATTTCAAGGGATGCTCAGCTCCAGAGACGCGAATGAAATTGATTGATTCTTGCTGAGGTTGAGATCAGTCATCCCTCCATTATAAAATTTCCGGTGTTGGAGGGAAGGGGGTCGGGGCTAAAATGCTTAAGTGCTCACTGTCGTCAAGTGGCAGATCAATAAGTGATCCCATTGAGACAGCGGCACAGGCTCTAATAATGGAATATTAGCCCAGTCTATTCCTGTTCTTTGCAGTGGATGCTTAGTTTGGAGCTGAGTTCACATCAATAAGTGGTGACATTTAGAAACATTTTTTTTAAGAGTTGCTCTTAGAAGCAATATGCTTTTCAAAACGACAGCCAAACACAGTGAGGGTCCTCTCTGAGTCACCAGAAATGGTAGGTGGAAGTTCAGTCACTGAGAAAAATTGCCTCTGACTCATTTCTAAGCCAGTTAGCAAGGGGGAGGAAGCAATGGAAGCAACTTGTGAATCTGAAATGTGTTTGGAATGGTCTTTCTAATCTTTTTGGCTTTATAAAGTCTCATTATAAACATTATAATATCATTACCTCCCAAGCAAGTGTTCCAGGTCATTAGCAGAGCACTTTAAGTATGGAACCCATTTCCCTTTGTGGTGCCAAAGGTCGACACCTTTTGTTTATAAAATAGAATAGATCACAAGGACAATTTTTCAACTAGTTAAGATGGGTTCTTATGATAAAAATAGGTCTTTGCATAGTTATTTCTGACATGCTTGAATAATTGTGTAATTTAACGCCAAGCAAGATTTTTTTTCTAATGTTAGATTTCATCATTACCTATGGTAATCAACATTCAGAATCATTTACATAATGACAATATTGCATTATTGCTTCATATTGCTTGAGTTACAAGCTAGTAACATCAAATGATTTTTCACGTTCCACCAGCCTCAATGTATTCGAGTTTTATTTTTTGCTTAAGGAGCAAATTTCCTTTCCTTTTTTTTTTTTTTCCTTCCTCCCCTGGGAGGTATGGACTGAAAGGATGGGAAAAAGAGACAAATAATAGATATGTGTTAGTGGTGCAGATGGGTGAATAATTTATCATCATATCCCACTGGTCACGTAGTATTGAAGATTAGCACTATGCTGGTGGTATAAAGCATTTTACCACCAATTCTTATGGTTTCTAACTGAGAATATAATAAGCCAATTTACAGAGAACTACAGACTGTGATAACTTCATCAGAGGAAAGCAGATAAGCAAAGAACCCTTGCTAAACCCAACGACTAATCTGCATTTGGTTTAACAAGTGCTTTTTCAGAGACAGCTGGAGTTTATTCAGTTTCTTCCTTTAATTCTAGAGCCTCGGGGCATGCTTCCTCCAGAGGTTGTCATCATCAACAGGACAGCTGTATGTGTCATCTGGACGTCTCCTTCAAACCCAAATGGTGTTGTCACTGAATATTCTGCCTATGTAAATAATAAGCTCTACAAGACTGGAATGAATGTGCCCGGTTCTTTCATTCTGAGAGACCTGTCTCCCTTCACTATCTATGACATAAAGGTTAGAATACTGTTTTTTGATGGGTAAGCTCATGGGTATGTTAAATAAAACATGCCGGGCTACATCTCTCAGTGTATACCTTCTGTCTTGGGTACAGATTATGTATTTCATGGGTAAGGGGGGCAAGAAAGAGGGAAATGAATCAGAATTAAATCTGTTTGCTATGGGCAAACACTTGATTCCCCAGGAAGATGTTAATGGTGATACGGAAATGATGGTGATGATATTCTCACTGGCAAAATGAGGCAGATTGCATGTTTGCAATAAATCTTGCCAAGCGGTTTGTCTTTCTCCTGGCTCTTTCATGGATCAAAATCAGAATCACCCTGTGAATGTGAAGACAGTCTTTCTAGTCCTGTTTTTACTAATTTAAAACTTCAGTCATGTGCCCTCACTTGCAGGCCCTTGTCTCTTTTGTAAGGAAAATGGACTAGAGGACTTCAAATGTTTTATTTACTTCTAACATTCTGGGTTCCTGAATGCAACCAGAAAAGATAAATGGAAGACAGAAAATATTAAAAGATTTTCCCCAAGGAAGAAAGAAATATATCTGTTCATCTGTTCATACCTGACTCTCACCTATGTGAGAGCAATTGTGTTTGAATTTTTTTGCCCTTGGACCTTTTTGAGAATCCGATAAAATCAGTGTTCCCTCCCACAGAAAAACATGTATGTACTTTTATGACAAACGTTAACATTTTGAGAGTGCATTGACTGTCTCAGGACTCATAGACCCCTTTGGGAACAATTGACCTTAACAGTAGAAGAAATATAGAGAATACTAAAGCATGAAGACAAGAAACTTCTCCTCAAAGTGTTAGAAATCCTGTTAGTGTTCTAAGGTAGAAAAGAGAACACAGCAAAAATGTGTCAATTATTGATTCAAAAGCTGAGTGTTCCAGAAGTCAAGGTTTACAGAAAAGGATTGTGATTTAGTAAATTGCTACATCTGAAATTCACAGGAGCCTTTTAAATAATTTTCAGAAAATATCAAGCACAGAAATGCTACCCACAGAATGTTTTACTGACTCGGTTCATCTAGAGTGCTACCTCCTTCAGTTTCCCACTTCCATCCCTGTCCCCCACCCCGCATCTAAATCATCTTGCCCAACAAATGTCTCTTCCACTACTAACTTGACTTCTAAGAAAATGAAATAAAGGGGTGTTTGATAAAAGAAGAAACGTAGATTGATTAGTTCTCATTATACGCTGTGATTTCCATCACCCTACTGAGTTACCTTAGCCTAGAGCATCCGGACCAGTGTTTAGACCCCAGAGTCTTAGAGTGAATCCATGTGTACATCCATTTGATTCTAGAGCAAATTATGGAGTGAAACTCACATTCAAAATAATTAGAACCGTAGCTTCCTGAAGGAGCTTGGAAGCCTAGGAAGGTGATTGGGCAACTGCTGTATTAGCCTATTGGAGCTCTGGCACAAAAAGTGGAGTCCTCAGACGGCAGGAGGTTCATTTATTTTGAGGACTCAGAATAACATGCGCACATGCATGGATAGCTCCAGCTTCTGATCTTGAATCAAGAGTAGACGCTGAGGTTTTAGTCATGTTCTAACAGGAAGGTTGCACTGAGCCTTACTGGTTTGAGTCTGAGGTGCTGAAGAAGAGTGAATTTTGACCAGATTTGGGGACATCAAAGCAGATAAGAAGACAAAAGGTCACATTAAGCTTCCATTCTTAAGTTTCATCATTAGTAAGTGAGATGTCCTTGATAACTAACTAGGTGTCTGCGAAACTCTGCAGCCTGGGAATATTGCATTTAAGATAGTTGCTAAAAATTTGAATATCAAACGTAGGTGATTTTTCATTAATTATGTCAAAGATGATTTAGCTCCGTTTAAAATATGCACTTAATTGATAGGCCTAATATTTTAAAATTAAGGTTCTCTATGCTAACCCCCTTTGCAAAAGTCCCATTAATTTTAAAGTAGACACCTAAGTATCTTCTTTTTAGAGTGGATTTTTTAAATATCCTTTTTAAGAGAAATAATGATCTCATTTCTTTATTCAATTTTATCTCTTTTAATGGAATTGTGGTAAGCCTTTTTATTTGTTTCATTTCCATTATACAATATGGCTAGTAGCATTGAAATATATGTGCCCCAAAGATAGAGACTTGGAATAACACATCAGTAAGTATGAGAAAATTACTGACACTCTTCTGTAGTCAAAATAAAAGCTATCTGGAGAAACATTTTAATGCACCTAAGTAACCTATAACTTATGGCTATGCTTAATATTTAAATAATAAGGTAATAGGGCCCATTAAAGCCCAAAGCAGATCCTTTGAATCTTACCAGTTGGATCATTTCCTGATTTCTCTGAGCTTCAATTTGCAAACTTAAGAAAATGGGCTATGTGAACTAGGTTTAATTATTTGCACATATATTACTTACCTAATAAATGCAATGAGTTGTAATTGAGCTACCTTGTTATATATCATATAATCAAATAATTCCCAGTATGTATGAAGTTTTATTGTCATTAATTCTCTTATAGTAAATGTATTTTAAGCCCATCTGCCTTAAGATGAACTTAAAAACCCTATTTGAGGCTTACTGAGACATAATGAAAGTGGACGGCCTTGACAATGTGTAAATGTCTACTAAATATTACCTACAAATACTTGATGTCATAAATAAATCACACAAGTTAAAAGTGTTATAAAAATATGGCTCGACTTTCCTGGGCCTACCTCCTACGAATCAAGCAGTCACATAGTTATTTGCGCACGTACAGACAGGAGCACATTTGTCTGTCCTCAGCTGCCAGGGGGAATACAGAGAACCATTTCACTTAAAAGCTCAGTATTGCATTTGAGATTCATCAGTATCTCACTTCCCTTCTCCGATTATGTATTAGATGCTGACAGCAAATTAGCATTGGAAAAAAATACAGCCCCTCTCTGGTTTACCCTTTAATTGAGAACAGAATGATGGTGTGGTGTGGCCATTCCTCCAGCAGGCTTCTGTAAATCCATTTGTCTCTCCTCCTCCTTGCTGGAGGTGTTCCTTTTGTGTTACTAATGCTTGATGAACCAATTTCTAATCTGTAGTTATTCCACCCTCCTCAGTTTTTATTCAGATTAGGTGGCAGAATTAAAGGGGTGAATGATGATTTTCTGCTGTGATTAAGGTAAAAATACAATTGCAGCTGGAACAAATGGATATAAAATAGCTCAGCCATATTGGAAGACTTCTCGAGGTCTCATTTTTCTTCCGTTAGACATTAGCATTTGGGCTATTTGTTGTAAAGTGTCAAGACTTCCAGAAGATATCATCATTACACTACCTGGCTATAGATCTGGCGAGCAGTAGGCTGCGATAACCTATTATGCTTGCAAAATGTCACCTAGGTATCTCCCATCCTTAACAGTACTCTGAGTAGATTAATATGTCTGTCCCCTTCTGAGTAGTTGGGACCAGAGACTACACATCACCATTTTAATCACTAAATCAATTGTCCTGAGCCCAGTTCTGCTCTCAGCTCTGAACTTGTCCCACTGGAGTCAATTAACATCAAAAGATAATATTTATTAAAGCCCAAGAGGCTACAGAAAACTCTAGGAGACTCTTGTGAAAGAGGGTGGATGAGACACAATCCAGGGGTGGTCTGTATTTTGAAAATAGTTGCATTTCTTCTTCCCTAAACCAATTTTGCAGGTCGAAGTCTGCACAAAATATGCCTGTGTGAGAAGAAATGAAACCCAAATCAGGACTGTGGAAGGCACACCAAGCAACATGCCAACACCCATAATTGGTGGCATCACTTCAAGGTACAAATTTTTTGTTAGTTAGTCTAAGGATATTTGATCATAAGAATGTAAATAAAATCAAAGAGATCACCCCAGCCATGCAAGCTCATCTAATAAGTTATCCCACCTATATATATAACTATATATTCATATAAATAAGTAATTTATAACTACCTAATAACATATTAATAAGTATATAATTTATAAATTATGTTTATAGGTTATATATTTATACTATATTCTATATGGTACTTATATTTTAAATATAGATTTTATATATATATTTCAAATATTCAAAATTATTAGGTGTTGATCTTCACTGCCACATGCGCTGACATATAAGTGTTGATTTCCCTCATTGCCAACTTTACTTCCTATTTCTTAATAAATTGTGAACAAATGCTTAAGTGGCTGAAAGAGTTCCGTTATTTAATTGTGTCCTTCAGTAAATCCTTTTGTGAAGCAAAGGCTATGATTTTAATTAGAACAACTACCTTCTAACTTAATCTCTTTGAAAAAGGATTAGATTTACATATATCGGTTTGCCCTAAAGCTAGAAGTATCTATAAAATAAATAATAAATATGGGAGGTAGTCCATGGGAAACCATTGCCAATTTTATCAGATTCTTGGTAGAATCCATTTATTTTATTTTTGTTTGTACTCTTTTGTTGCTGATTTGTGATCACAGTGTTAAAGTGAGTCTTTATACAATTCAAAATTAGAAAGAATAATGCAGTATCCCAAACCAACATTGAGATGATTATTACCCCTCTACATACAGTTGGGTATGGGGAAAGAAAATGTGTGTTTCTCCACAACATACTTTTGGACTGCACACACATGTAAAGATGCATGTGTATACATGCACATGACTGAAATATTTGATCTACTATAAAATATTTTAGTGCTGAATGATTATGACATTGAAATTTCTAGGGCTTTTTAAACATTAAAAAATCATTTCAAAATATCCATACTGATTTGGGGAATAAAGATTAATTTGAAAACCCAAGTTATTGAATTCTTAGCTGTCCAGAGTAAAAAATTTATCTTGTCTTCTTGAGAATGTCTTCTAATAAACACTTATCTAATTTTAGATGTGCTAATTAATTGATAACCTCCTCAGAGGATTGCCCTACCTATCCAAAGCATGGCCTACCATATAGAGGGTAAATGAGGAGAAAAGCAGCAAAGAACTTTATTCTTTCAGAAGATACATTTGGAAGAGCCAAAAAGAATACAAAGTATTTGGTTCTAAATTTTGAAAGGTCTTATCTATTTCTTAGTCACTACCCTAACATTGTTCTATATATATAGAACAATGTGAAGAACACCATAACAGATGTGCAATACCAAATCTGCAAGTAGAATGTATATATACATATATATATATATATATATATATAATACACTTATTATTATATATTATTATATTATATTTTATATATATATATAGAGAGAGCTATACCTAGGGCCATCTTTGAAGGCATCACAAAAGTTGTGATGATGAAATTCAGATATAAAGAACTGGAGTCATCCTCATTTAGGTGGGTGAATGTTGCCAAATTTCTTGTCTGTTAGCATCCCTGTGATTTAGACCTTAATGAATGGCATGTGGAATGTATTTTAGAGGATATTTTTATATATGGTAACAAAGAATCTGTAGACTTTATAAGAAATTAATAGATACCCGTATTGGTCCATGTCTGTGTTTCTGGGATCCTTTTGTCCTTTTAATGGTATTTTTATAAATGATAACAGAAAAAATTGTTCAGTTACAGTTAATTATTGTTTGGGGGGAAAAAAACATGAAAAACCATAAAGCAGGAACAAAGAAAAGCAAAATAAATGACAGAAGACAACAGAAGAGAGAATGCAATAGAATTTTGGAAGCAGTATTTGGCCAGAAGAGGCAAATAATCTAGTGCAATAGAAAAAAATGCAACCAAAGTGTTGGTTGGTAGGGGAAGATGATGACACAAACAAACCAATTTTCCCTGCAGAACCTGGAATTCTGAGAATTTGTAAGCTTTAAGGATTGTAAAGAAAGGGAAGTTGAGGTAAAGGTCAATTTGGAAATCACGGGATTCAGTGAACATGTGGGAAAAGTGCTTGGAATATGTAACTAGTCAGGATTCTCCAAGATAGTAGAACTTAATAACCCAAGACCAAAGAAGCTGGTGCTGGTGGTGTACCAGTCCTAGTCCACAGGTTTGAGCATCAGGGTAGACAAGGGAAGAAGCCCCACGCTAGACCTGAGAGCACACCCTTCAATGTCTTAGCTCATGTAGTCAAGTAGAGACAAGGGATTTTCTCCCTTCCTCCACATTCTTGATCTAGTAGACCCTGAACAAATCGGGTGATGTCCACCTACATCGGAGGGCAGTCTGCTTCACCAACTCCACTGATTCAAATGCTCACCCCATTTGAAACACCCTAGCAGATGCATCCAGAAATAATGTTAACCCTACATCTGGGTGTGCTGCAGTCTGCTCACATACACATAAAGGATGGCAGAGTTCAAGGTCCCCTCCCTACATGCTGTGCACCCAGCTATGGCTCTTCCTCCCTGTGGCTTCTAACACCCTGAGGAGATCAGGAGGGTATTCTCTGGAGGAGCTGAATAGAGGGACACAGGAATTAGGGTTACTCTGTGTAGTGGAGCATGGGAATCAGGGGCAGAGGAAAAATCATGAAAAAGCAGAAAACCTGAATTGGAATGATGGACCTCAGCTGCTTCCCCCAGCTCTGCTCTCAAAAATAAATACCAGTCATAAAGGTTCCAGGCAGGAAATTGGACTTTCTTCTCTGGAAAATCTTGAATGGCTCCAAATGAATACCTCCAGAAACTAACAGATGGGGATCTCCTGATGAAAAAGACAGTTTGCCACCTGGCCCCTCAGTAGGGAAGCTTATCAATCAATAGGCTTCACTCATATTTAAAACTCTTAGTTGTTCTTGCTACATGATGCTCAAATATAAAGAGGGAAAAATAAATTAAACGAGGAATAATTCAATAGACAGAGAGAGAGTGCAGTGTGCAGATAAGATCTACTCTAACCCCAGAGAGATAAGAACAAATATTTGTCTGTGAAGCAAAAGCAGGATACTTGAAAAGAAGAATTTCAAAGGGTTGGAAAAGAACTTCATGAAAATTAAAAGTGGAAACTAAACTAAACTTTGTAAGAATATTTAAGGGAATATCTCTGAAGGTACAATAAAAAACAAAGACATTGAAGAAAAAAAGTAATTATTATGAAAAATTAGGAAATACCCAAGACTTGAAATATTCAGATAATCAAAGCTCCAAAAATAGGTTACCTAGGAAAAGGAGGGAAGAAAATCATCCAAGAAAGAGAACAAACGTTACTAATTAAAGTCAGTGTGGGTGAAAGTAACAGATAGATTAGAAAGGACTAGGTGGTTGGAAAAGAAGCATGTAAGAACATTCCAGAACACCTGGTTGCCAAAAGCAAAAAAGACAGATCATGCTGCATTGGTAATCTAAAGCACATCATCAGACTTCTGAGCAGCAACATCTATTATTAAAAAAACAATGGTACAGTGACTTCAAAATTCTAAGTAAAATAACTTTCATCTTAGATTCCATACTCAATTATCAATTAAGTGTGGGATTAAAATAAAGTGTATGTAAGTCATGTGAAGAGAAGAAAATATAGATTCTATTAAAAGCTGACATAGATGTGAAGAGAGCAGCCTAATTGTACTAATTAACTCAACTTCTAGAAGGGTTCTGGTTTTCCTGAAATTTTTTAAAGTGCTGTTTTAACTTATATCCAGTAAAAAAATACTGTTTGCACTCCACAGTTCTGAATGTTGAGAAATACATCCACATTCAAATTGCTGTCTTTGTAAATCAGTCTTTTATTATTGTAATTAATTGCCTGCAGTACACCTGATAAGTTGTTGTTATTATTGAGTCTATTCCTGCATATATACTCAATATACTGTTCTCAGAATGCTACTCAATATGAGTATTCTGTCTGAAACTCATATAGCCACTCTGGTTTTCTTTTGATTCGCATAACCTTGAGTGATTTGAGATTGTTTCTTGAATATCAGGATATGATCATCTGGATCCTGTTCAAATGCTCCCCAGAGGCTTGAGGTGTGTCTCGGTCTGTTTCAGCAGGCGATCATGGCTTAGCTATACAATGCGAACTGTCTTGCCCATGTGGTCAGAAGCTCCACCTCATCTCATTTTTCCGAAGTCACACTGTGCCGCTTCATGTCTGCGGGAGCAGGCACCTGTCAGTGGCTATTCTGCACTCGGTTGAGGGGTAACACGATAGCTCCCATCTCAAAGGCTTTGTTCACTACTCCAATTTCCCACCATGGGTGTGCACCCTTGAACTCTGCTGGTGCATATATTGGTTCAGACACAAATTGAGGAGCTTCCAGGCCCTCCCAGGTGGCATTGGGTTGGAGTACCGCACTACGAAGCTAAGCTAAGCCAAGCCATGGACGCTTCAGTGCTAGTTCCGTCCCGGCCCCGGAGGTGATCCACTAGGTGCAGCAGACCTCTCCTGTCTCTCCCGCTGCTCTGCTCAGCAGTGTACTTTGTCGATCTGCCTGTTCTGCTCCCCACTCTGTCTCTGGTGAGTCCTCTCAATGTTCCTGCACCTCTGGCCTGTACCCCATTTCTGTATGCCTAAGTAAAATCCCCCTTTCTCTTCTCTAAGAGTCTCCCATATTTTCAAGTTCCTTTGGCCTTCATGTCCCAGATCTTTCTCTGGGAACAGAAGGTTTCTCTTCTCTTGGAATGCTAGCCTCTAGGCTAGCAGCACAATTTGAATATTGTGGTGCAAAAAATAAGGAAAAATAAAGAGAAAATATAACAGTGATCCTTTCCCCCCCATGTTTCTCAGACGACAGACACCCCCTTTTCAGAGTTCCCTGGACAGAGATAGAAGATTTTCTTCAGGGCTTAGGTTCCCATTTGGCCACCACTGCCACAGTGTATCTCCTTGTCTGGAATCATCCTCAGAGCAGGGCCCAGAGGGAAAAAGAGAAAATGAAACAGGGATTTCACCCATGGTCTCTGTCTGGCAAGGTCTTTTCATTCTCCGGTCAGAAAGATTGAGGTTCCCACATGGATTTTGCTTCTCTCGGCGCATCAGGGCTGCTCTTGAGAGGTAAAAAAGGGGGAGAATGGGAGACAGGTCCCTCCCCGTCAGCTGATTTTATTACCTTTCAGAGCCCCAACAGACCAGATGAACCTTACAGCTTTATGAGCTGCTCCTCCAGAAACAAACTTGATTTCTACCTCACAGTTTCCATACTGTCATATCATCATCAGCTGCTTCTGTATCCCCAAAGAATACTAACTACTGATCGATAGCCCGGACATGTCTGGCCATGGCCTACACGTGCCCTGGGTAGTTCATTTATTTGCCTTGGTGGATTTGCTAGAGTGGAATTTAATCAATAGCTAATTCATTAATTCTGGCCCTCAAGAATGGAAGGACAAGACAGGATAAATAACTGGCTGGCTCTGGCTTTGATTGAAATATGACAAATGCAGCAGCTGACACTTCCCTGGGTACCAAGCTGCCTGTGAAGTTTACTTACTTATTCTCAGTTCATGGATAATCCAAAAAAAGAACATAAACAAAGAGGAGACTTTACATTATTCCTTGTCCTCCAAAATGTGATTCCCAGGCATGAGACTCACAGATCCTGTCTTTTTATTGCCTTTCCTTGGAAGTGTGGCAATTCTTCCAGTTCTAAATCAATTGATGGCTATATTATTACAATGATTTTATCTTATTATTATTATTATTAATTGAAGTAACATTGGTTCAGATAATGTGTGTATATTAGAAGTGTGTATATCAGAAATGTAGGAGCTGCTCACATCATCTTTTCAGAAGTCTTTAGGATGGTAGCACAGGCTGCATGCCTCCAGCTGAAAGGCAAATCACTATCACCAATTTTTTATATAACCTCCCCCACCCCCATATTTTCAAGTTCCTTAGCTTGGGGATCAATGTAGTATAAAAAGTCATGACTTTAGAAAATATAGTTTTTCCCTTTTTGCCTCAACAAATTTGAGGAGAAACTTTGAGCTTCCTGTGTTTCTCTATTATGACATTAACATTGGAGATCAGGGAATCTTCTTTCCTTCATTTTCTCTCCTTGATCTTTTCAGTGACTCATAACTTGAATAGTAAAGTAGTAATATTACATTTCTATAACAGTAAACGGCTGGAATCGTGTGTTTATTTTTTTTCTACTAATTAGACTTTTGGGTGGTAGAGGTAAGATGTCAAAATCACCTCTACTTCACCAACATTCTAAGCTCCCTCCCTGGCCCACATAGACAGTTAAGACAGTTTTTAAATTGGCTTTTATTTTTTTGCTTGAATCTTGAAAGTATATGCACAGAGCTCTTGATTATACCTAGGACTGTTGTACAGATCTGACCAATAGTCTTATTATCATGGTGGCTTTTGAGAAGCAGGATTATTTCAAAGGTCAGTGAATTCTGTTATCAAACTCACTGCCAGACTAGCAGGCCTGACAGAATGTTGAGCTTAGTCTTAAGTCTGCACCATCGCAACATGCATGTTCTCCCCTCCCTCTCTCTCCTAGTTTCTTCTAACTTCTCTACCTCTTGAGGCTCCCACAGAAGAAGCTCAGTTAAAACCTAGTAATTCTTCCTAATTCACCTGGACCTTTAGCAGGGTCCTTTACTTCGTCCCTAGTCCTCAGAACACCCATGGGTTCCTTACTCTGATTTCATGCCAAATCCATTTAGTAAATGTGGTGTCCTCAACAGAAGATGCTCTGCTGCTCAGATAGTTCAGCCATCTCCCAGTTGCAGTCATACTGGTGCATACTAGAGCCTGCCTTTATTTCCCCCCTAAACTCTAGTCCCATACATTCAGCTGCCTATTGATTTTCTGTACTGATAGCCACTCATCATTTTCATAACCTCAAGCCTCAGAAGTTAATTCTCACGTCCTTTTTTTCCAGCATCTGTTTCTGCAAATGTGCCACCTTTCTACCTATTATATTAGAATCTTTATAACCCCAAGAGTTCACTAAACATCAACTCTAGGTCCCTCCCTAGTGGTGCAATGGATTGGAGCATAGCCCTGGGGAGCTAGCTGCAGCTGCTTGAGTGCACATTTGACCCCTGCCAGGGAGGTGACCCACATGGTGCAGCAGACCTATCCTGTCTCGCGCACTGTTCCCCTCAGCAGTGTACTTCATCAATCTGCCCATTCTGCTCCCCACTCTGTGGTGAATCTTCTCACCACCCCTGCACTTCTGGCCTGTACCACAGTTCTATATGTATAAGTAAATACATCTTTTAAAAAAATCAACTATCAACATATTTTTTACAGCATCTTCTCATGTGTGTTCCTCATCTCCATTTCTACCACCATCATCACCACCACCTTTGCTGTGATGCTTTCAGTATTTGAGTTTATATAATCAGTCTCTGTAGCGATCTTAATTCAAAGAGATGCAAAAAGAAAATGCTTTATTTTTTGCCTATTAATTAGAACTCTTTGGCTGTTCTTGCCCTAGATCTTGAAAACCTTTCAGGAATATCTTGTGGCTTTAAGTTGTTTTTTAGTTATGTGTCTTGCTTTAATAATTAAGATTCATGATCAAGTATTAAAAGTTCCTTCCCTTTCCAGCCGAATATTAGACTCACATCTAGTTCAGTGATTTGCAGTTTGATGGGCTCAGAGTCACCCTTTCTAGCCCCTTCCATTCAAATGTCTCCTCACAATGTTGCTATTTCACTGTCATCAGTGTTAGCCACAGATCCTCTGTGCAACAGATGACACTTTCTTGGACAAGTTTGTTTCCCTTGGGAGGTTCCTGGAGGGTCTCCACCTAATCTAGTTCCCTCTCCCAAGTGTTGTCTTCTATAACTGATCTCTTATGGTGCCCACAGAGCAGCTATTGGAAAACTTGAGTGTTACGCACAGGACTGACAAAAATGAACAAATGGAGTAAGTTCTGGCTAGAAAATAGACCTTCCGGCTTGAATCCCTTCATCTCAGACAGCTGACATCATGGTCCCTGTACCTTCGCGGACTCTCACCATCTTCAGAAGTATACTGCCAGTGGCCTGTAAGAAAGGCAGACCTTTGCCACTGCTGTGGCACTCCCATCTTGCCCTTCCGTTGCAGCTGTTCTGGCCAGTGCCTGACCATTGGGACTCTCTAAGTTGATTCCCATGTCTCACTTTTATTTACGTTCATCTTCCTCTCAGAACTCTTCCCATCTTCTTATCTATTCAAGTCCACATCTGCTTGTCCTATGAAACCCACATTGTTTAGTCTAGAAGACAGTGAGTGATGTTTGTGTTTTCATGATATTTGTGGCCTGAACTTCCCATGTAAGCACTTGATTTCATATTGCTATGTCATCGTCAACATGCCCAGAATATGGGCTTTGTCTTTTGATTTTTTTTTTCTAAATGTTATTTAATCATCCCAGTAGATAATGAAACACTCAACGACTTGTTTGGAGAGTAGAAAATTAATATTTTATCACATTACACATATGTTAAAAGAATCCTGGTCATTTTTGATAACCATAATCTGCAATAATATTGAAGAACTTGAGTGCTTTGTGAAAAAAATGAGCAAGTAGAGTAAGTTGGGAGTGGAAAGCTTGTATAAACATAATCAGTGAATCTGAGCTATTCAATCTATAGCAATTTTGATAGTACCTTAAGGTAGCTGAAGATTCTTTTTCCTTTGGCTCAAGCAAGAACATTTTAACAAAATGGTGATAAAACATTAGAATGAAATATTAAAGAACGTCAGTGGGAACTCTTAACTCTTCATAAAAATGTGGCATGACCTGTGTCATTTTAATAGTCACCTGCATAAAGTAGGTGATAAAAAATTATTTTTCCCACACGCCTTTCTATCTTCAATGTTGTTTTGCACTTCCTGAAGTTACAAGTGGAAGAGAGGTAGCATCCACAGCAGTAACCCACGGTACCCTCATAAATCTACAGATAATATGACGAACTGAAATAGCTGCAATTAAAATATCCCAAAAGTCAATGAGTCAGTGTGTCAACATGTGTGTAGACATGGTGGCTTTTTATCAGAAACTTCAAGAAGGTAGTTCAAAATGTATCCCCTAATACTCTGGAAGCTGAATAACTCTTATCATTCATTTATGAACAAACGTACCCCAACAAGGTCCATTCAGCATGACCTGCAACATTTAATGACCTGATCTATAGCAAGAAGCTTCAGCTAGTTTCCCCAATATTTAATATTCATCACTTTGGCTCAAGCTTTTCCTTCTATTTTACTCTTAAATATCAAAATGATGCAGTGGCATCAATTTTTCAGTGATGTCTTATAATTTAAATCAGCATCCAAAAGATTTTGCATTGTTCATCTTTGTAATGAGAAATGGATAGTTGTTAAAGCTCCATCTATTCTTTGATCATCTGTTGTGTCTGAGTCAGCCTCAAAAGCACTATAGATGGCCTCACTTCAGTTACACTGTGCAAGAAAGTCATGCCATGCTACATGGTGATTTTCACACCGTATTGGTTCACCATCTTTTGTGGATAAGTCAGAGCCTTGAGTGTCACTTAAACGTAGTCTTGTCTAAAGTTGATTATGCAATGAATACAAAAAAGGTACAAAATGTGGGATTAATTTTGAGAATTGGATAAAGGTCTTAGAATAATAATAATGATGACCATACCAGTCACCTATGAAACTCTTCGTTCATAGGTGACATTAATTTCCTATCTACAGAGTCTGATTAGTGAATGTGGTATGTTTGTACCTCTGAAGAAACTGAAATAATCATTTTCTCCTTTTTTAAGCAGTCTATTAAAATGTCAAGGTTTATCTTGACTGCTGCTTTTTAATGTAAATGTTTGGACTTAATTGAATTCCTAGTATGAAGTGTCACTTGGAATTCTGATAGGGTCTAGTATTTGGCTGTTAAGATATAATTCTCCTTAAGATGAAAGTCATAACAATAACATTATTATACATAATAGCAGAAAAGTGGTCAATATAAATTTTTATGAGAGTTTTATTGTAAGATCTTTAACAAAGTATTGGAACTAAGTTCACCTGTGTTTGCTTCCCTCCAAACACTTATTATAATGTTTAATATGTGAAAATACCCTGTAACTATTTGTGATTGGCTAATTATCATGATTGGATATTCTAGAATTATAAAAATAGATTGAATCATACATGCCAGAGATTAACCCTACTTTTTAAAAAATAATAACTTTTTTTTTACATTTTCTAATGTTTTGAAAGTAGTAGACTTTCTTTGACAAGCTGAATTGAAAGAACATGTGATGTCCAAATCTCTGATGCTTTAACTACTCCCTACATATAGGGTTCGTTAAAAAAATACAAAAGATTGGAGGGGCCTATCACCCAGGCCTCAGCAATTTGGCACATGTGCAGAATTAGAATCTGTGACACTGACCTTAGAGTTAACTCACTTTATTCAAGATTGAGTCCTCTGTGAACACGTTTATGTTATGATCTGCATTATAGCAGGTGAAATATTAATAAATTACTGAAGTGCAGTAAAGTTTTAGTCAGATGTTATGCTCTCCTTGTCCATCCCAACAAAGTGTACTATGTTTAGAATGAAATTGTTGTTCAATTTTTGACAATCAAGCATCTTTAAGAATATTGTGCTGTAAAGATATTAGGTATGGGAATCTCCAGTTCCTACATTTTCTACCACTCAATGTATATGACCATGGTATTTAAATAACTTTTAGAGGATGAAATCAATATGTAAGTAAAAAATCAAGCTATATCAAAATATAATTGAAGAAGGCTTATCAATTTCATCATTATGTATAACATCTTGATCCTCCAAGATCATTATAAAAGTCAATACATAAGTTAACCACATACCCTAAATTTTACCCTATTTACCAAATCATAGTACTTGAGTCTCATTTTTACATGTCGAGCTAACAGTTTCTGTTGATTTTTTCTGATTCATAGTGATACCATATTAGCACAGTGATAGCACAGTGATACCAGCTTCTTAGCTCTGAAATGTGAAGAGGGAGACCATTCGACTCTCATCATGTGTTATTCTTTCAAAAGATTAAATAGTATTGACTGACTTTCAAAACATTGTATGGTAGTATAATGTAACATGTAGTCATATATACTACCCATATATATGTATGTGTGCAATATATATATACAGTATATATACCACATGTATGGATGTATGTATGTGGGTGTACATGTAAGCATGTGCGTATATATACATGTATATTTCTATATATGTGTATGTATGTATGTATGCTTTTGCTGAAGCTTTTTAATTAGAAAGCTGATGAAGGAAACCTTCCTTTTGACAAATCTGGAAGTAATTGTAAAGTAGATGAGGCTGATAGCAGCAGTGTTAACTGCCATCTTTTCAAGAGTATTGATTATTCTCTCTTTTGCAGGTCCCCTCTCATTGATTGGATGTCTCCAGGGAACCCAAATGGCATCATTCTGGGATATGATCTCTTTTGGAAAACATGGTGTCCATGCCCCAAAACCCAGAAGTTAATGAGGGACAGTGGTGGTGAGCTCTGCCAAGTAGTGACAAGTCAAAAGCTTGAGACTGTTTATGGACACAGGTGCTATTCTCCTGAAACTAAGGTAAAGCTTTTCAAACTAGTCAATGAAATACATTTTTCTGACTACACATTCCATATGGAATCACTTGCTGCTTAAACCACAGTTTATCATAATCAATACTTCCACTAGTCTATCAAGAAGACCCCATGGGGGGAAAAAAGGTTGCTTATCAAAATTTTATCAACCACATGAGCATTTTGGCCTCCTCATTTTTCATCATCTTCCTAGGAAATAGTAATTTACTGGATTGATAAGGGACCTTCCAAATTTGTATTTAATCAAGTGGCCTGGATTTTGTTTATAACAAATCCATTCGGCTACAAGTGGGTGTTTGTTTACATGACACTGAAGAGAAACTGAATAGTGCCTTTCATGGTTTGTCAGAAATATTTTTAAATTATGGCTATTTGCAGATTAATGTTCATATTAGTTGCAGTTTAGGAATCAGATCAATACTACAGCCAGACGGGGGAGTTTGTAAATGGCTTTTATTGACAAACGATGCAGAAAATCCTTAGTTTGAAAGTAGGGTTTCATATAATGAAATAATGTACCTATTTGTCAACAACATCACACATTTAATGACTAACACTACTAAATTCAAAAGATTCACTGCAAAAAGACATGGTAATTAAGAAAGTGAGTTGTTGAAGCAGTATGGATCAACTACAAATTATTATGGCTGACACTGACTTAGCAGTAGTTATCATGTAAGAAATGTCATAAAACTGGGAGTTACTAACCATACATTTTTTTGACACATAGAGTCCATAATTGTCATTATGCCTATGTTTTACATCATTTTAGACCATTAAATATGCACTGTCCTATGAACATATTTTCAAAAAATGAAGTTAAATTTCTGTGAAGAAAAATGCTGGGACAAATTTGCCTATTAAGAATGGTCTCCAGGGCCCTCCCTAGAGGCGCAGCAGGTTAAAGCATAGCACAGGGAAGCTTAAAGCACTTCCGCATGAGTTCTATCCCCGCCTGCCCGGGAGGTGACCACATGGCGCGGCAGACCTCTCCTGACCAGCCCGCTGCTCCCCTCAGCCATGTACTTCGTCGATCTGCCTGTTCTGCACCCCACTTTGTCTCTGGTGAATCCTCTCACCCTCCACATCTCTAGCCTGTACCCCAGTTCTGTACGAATAAATCAATAAATCTTTAAAAAAAAGAAAGAAAGAAAGAAAGAATGTTCTCCAGGAGAAAGGAAATAAGCTTTGATTACCTTACACTGAGTCTTGGTTTCATTTTAAGGATTAAAGACATACTCTACTATTATCAGTGAGAAATACAAAGTTAACTAAAATCTCAAGAATAAAAGTTACTTGTAAATTTCTGTTTGTATTAAATAAATACACTTCCTAGAGCTTAGAAAGATGTAGCAAAGCCTAAAATCCTCTTGACTGGATCACTATAAACATCAAAAGGATCCAGAATACTCATGTAACCTTTACTAAGGGACTTGCAAACATAGTGAGCATCAAACCAGCAGTTAGCACAAGTCCCACCTCCAGGGACTATGACCAAGTAAGTCTGCTGTGGGGCATGAAAATTTGCACTTCTGCGGTATGACTACCTTAGAAGACCCTGATTCTGGTCCAGGGATCAGATTTTGAGAATCATCATTTGTGAAATTACTTTTGGAAACCAAAATGTAAGAAGAAATCATGAAATCAGTTACATAGACTTTCAAGGTACTAAAACTTCCACTTTTTTTTCCTGAGACAAATTGAAGACTGAATCTGAAAATGAAGATATTCTATTTACAGGGACACCTCCCAAGAGAAATAATTGCTTGACAACGCCCCCATGGGTACCCATCAGTGCACTGATCCAGAGTGGGTTAAAAGGAAGGCTGGCAGGTCCCGAGAATGGCATTGTCAGTGAGAGCTAGGAAGTGAGTGGTCCCATCGTGCAATATTGAATCATCATTTCCAAATAGAATAATAAGTACGAGAGACATTTCCTGAAAGACAAAACCCAGCATGCTTTCTAAAAACATACAGTATGTGAATGTACTTCACAGACAAATGCTTTAAGATGATCCCACCAAGGCAAAAGTTGAAGTCACTGTCATAAAGCGAATGTGTTTTTTCAGCCTAAAAGCAAAAATGAGCAGCAGCATTCTTAAATCCCAGACATACACATGAAAATGTGTTCTACTTAACTCTTAAAAATAGGCCATAATTTAAAAGTTTGCTTTTCACACAAAACATGACATCAAAGGGAGAGGTGTCAGCCTATATCCTTGCAATTAGATTCACTTCGAATCTTTGTTGCTATTAGTTAATAGCATCAACGCAGCAGAAGAAATCCATTGCAAATGGTTTAGTGACGCTATGCGAAGAATCACAGGGATCAGCTTTCTTGTTAAGAGACCAATGGCTTGGGACTTCAATAACTTGAGACATGAATGAGATACTAAGTTAGTGACCTTTTGCAGCCTTCCAGAACACCACATTCTACTTGAATTTGATTGATATGTTGGTATAGACTGGCAGTAACAATTAGCAAAAAGGAAAAAGGGAACTGCTTTTAGTTAGTGGGTGATTTTACCCACCACAGGAAGCAGCCTTCCAACTTAAGCAGAGTCTAGGTTCTGAGGCTATATTTCAGCCACTAGTTCCTGATTGGTTTGTTACATATACAAAGTGTTAGTCTCTCAGACCTCAGGTAAGCCTGCAAATAATTATTTGGTTTTTCAAGCACATAATTTCTTCTACAGTTCCTATAGAAAGCACACTGTTCAAAGGGCTTTTCAAAATAAATTCCCATATAATTTTAATAATTTATATACCTATATATGATGTCAATGAAATTAGGTTCATAAATAAGTAAATAAATGATCATATACATTATAAGGAAAATGCAATTTATTCCAAAAAAAATAAGGAGAGGCAGGTTTTCATAGATATGGTGTTTTCAGATTGAAGAGTCAATAAAAATAAAAACATGTACATGAAAGAAATTGTTCATATCATTACAATTATAAATCACTATTACATAGGAAACACATTCATATTTATAGTGTTGTAGAATAGAGCAGAAAGTGTGGTTAAAGGCTAAAAAGAAGCTATATCAAATTACATTTATATAATTTGTATGTTGCAGGAAAACCATGCTTATGAAACTTTGAATTTTTATCAAGAATGCTATATTTGGTCTTGGATCAAGGCCTTATCATAAAATAATTATATGATATGACAAATGATGATATAATACTTTTTTCCAATTTCACAGTGAATAATTGACTTACGTCTTTGTAAGTTTAACACATACAGCATCATGGTTCAGTTGTGAAATGGTTACCACAATAGATCAGCTAACATCCACCTTTTGTTATAGATACAAAAAAATAAAAAAGAAGAAGAAGAAAAAAAAGGAAATGATCTTCTCCTTGCAATGAGAGTTCTAAGGATTTACTCTCAGCTATTTTCCTGTATATGAGATGTCAGTGTTAACTATAATTATTATTTTGTACATTCATTCCTAGTTTTTGTTACTCTAGTAATTGGAAGTTTGAGTCTTTTCACCACTTCTCCAGTTCTCCTTCTCCCTATCCTCTGGTAACAATAGGTCTGATCTCTTTTTCTGTTTTTAGATTTTTCTTTTACTTTTTTGTATTCCACATACAACTAAAGATGCACTTTCTGTCTTTCTCTGTCTTACATATTTCACACAGTATTTGCTGCAGCTTCTTTATTTTCACTCATCAGTGGACACAGTGGCTGTTTCTTTGTCTTGGCTTTTGTAGAAAATGCTACTATGAAAATGGGGGTACAGATAGCTTCTGAGTTAGTATTTTCACTTCCTTTGAAAGTGAATAGCTCAACCATATGAAAGTTCTATTTTTAAGTTTTTGAGGCTTCTCAGTAGTATTTTCCATAGAGGTCATGCCAATTTACAACCCCACCAGCCATACCTGGCACATCCATGCCAGCAATTGTTACTTTTGTTTGTTTTTCCATCATTGTACTTTTATTTTGCATTTCCCTAAATGATGATGAGCGTCATCATTTCATGTAACTGTTATTCATTCATGTGTCTTCTTGGGAGATGGGATTTGATTCTGTTTATTAAGCTTCTGTTTCATTAAACCAATTCTCAACTTTCAGGTTTGTTGTAATGGAATGCTCTATGATCCCCAGTCTGGATACCACTGTTGTGAAGACAAGTGTATCCCATTTCTTTCCAATTCAACTGAAAGTGTTTGTGGTGGCAGAATTGAAGAAGCATGGCCAACCCATCACTGTGGCTCTGAGTATCATGTTAGAAACCTACCAGGTAAGGATTGCCTCCACCTGTATTCAATAATCGTGGGAGTCAGGGGCAGCAAATATATGTCTCCTGTAAATTACTATTTCAAGTCCCCGTCCCCCCCCCAAAAAAAAAAAAGAACCTCTAATGAATAGCCAGCTTTAATTATCATTTCTTTTTTCAGCTTTATTGGAATTTAAACAGGCTGGGTACAAAATAGAGATTAAATGCAAGGGATTTGTGATATCTTGTTACATAAGGAAATATATCTGGATGTCTGCATAACCCACTTTATCTTATTCACATGACTAACATTTTCATTGTGAATTTTGTATCTAAGTATTTCCATCCAAGAAACTGTTCTCCATTTCTTCAGTTTCTATCCTGAATGGATTATAGCCACAAATTCCATTTATCTGAGATTAGTCCTCTGTTGGAATCCACTGATTGCTGTTAGGTCCAGGCAGAAGGACACAGAAAAGAATAGCAAATAGAAACTTTCTCTCCTCATCTTTATTTTCCTTGTGTCAGCCAACTAAACACGCCATTTTCCCATTTCCGCCACATACAACACTATCCAAGGACAATGAGGATAATAACTACTGGTATTTATGAAACACCAAGTTCCTGGCAGGGTACATATTAAAGACTTCGCTTATATTACCTTATACATCTTCATCTCTGTAGAGGTGGGTGTTTTAAGTTTACAGATCAGGAAATAGGCTTAGAGAGGATGGCAACAATGTACTCAGATGAACATAAATGGGAAGCAAGAGAGCTGAATTGCAAATTTCAGTGTATCTCTCCAAAACCCCTGTTCCCAGTACCTATGGCTGCTTACATAACTAAAACATGTTCACATCATTTTTATAGTTTTAAAAATTCCATTTATTTTTATTTGTTGTTATTAAAATGTTATTTCATACTCTTAGCCAATGTTTTGTTAATATAGGATTTCCGCCAGCAAGTTATTATCACAACCAAAGCACTCATGGTCCTCCACCATGTATCATTGTGTTCCACCCCCATTCCGCCCTCCAAAAAAAGGCTTAAGATCTATGATCAGTGTTCAAGGGTGGGTTTAAAGTTTGTCTTTGTCTGACCTTTTGATTTCCCTGTGTCCCCTCTATAAGTGATACTGCCTGATATTTATTTTTCTCTTGACTTATTTCACTGAGTATAAGACCTCTCAGCTCCATCCATGTTGCCCCAAATGGCATGGTTTACCTTTTTTATGAATGAGTAGTATTCCATTGTGGATATATACTACACCTTCTTGATCCACTCATCTTTAGTATTAAGTATGGCTGCTACTAATAGTGCTGCTATATACATAGGAATACAGGTTTCCTTTCAAATTAATGTTTTTAAATTTGGGGAATAGATACCTAAGAGTAGTATTGCTGGATCATATGGTAGATCCTATATATTGCTTTCCGTAGCAGCTGGATGAATCTATATTCCCACCACCAATGTAATAGAGTGCCTTTTTCTCCATATCATTGCCTACACTTGTTTCCGGTCTTGGATTATCCCACACTTCTATGCTTCTTCATCACTACCACTTCCTATTACTCCTGTTCCTGGAAAAGTTTTGAGAATACTGATTTTTTTTTTCCCTACCACTTGACTTTAATGTTTGTGACTATTTTAAAAGTACAGAATAAGGATATGTGAGAAAAGGGGGAAAAAATTACATAAGTGCCTTAAGAAAGCTGATGCTTTGAGATAATTAGTTTACCAAGAAATCTGTGCCAAACATCTAGTTAACTCAGCAGTTGTTTAGTGCATATTTGGGGTTGGTATGTGAAATAAGAAATGGCTTCACTCTATGTATCTTTTGCAAAACACTTGGCAGAAAAGGAAGGTGAAATAATAAATGCTGTAAGTTTATTCAAGGTGGAAATCCTTTATTTTTATTTTTCCTAATTTTTCCTTAAAATTAATAGAAAAAATCTTGTCTTTATAACAGGAGTGTGCTTTTGTAATTCTCACACAAAAATACTTTCACCATTGAGTAACTCTTACTCAGCTTGATTTTCCACATAAGAAAAAACATGATGATAGAAAATAAGTATTTTGTAGAAGTGTTGACTTTTTGTACAAGAAATTAGAGTGTTAGCAACCTAGCAACTCATCAAACACTTAAAGGTTTACCCTCAAATAATTTATTTACACTTAGGCGTTTTCAATTGTATTTCATCTCTTCCTACCCCTGCAAAAAAACATTCCTTCAGAAATAATAACTTCATAGATGAAATTTCTGTCGTTGCAGTCTTACTGATACTGGGTGGCAGGGTACCCTAAACTGACTAACGCCCTGCTTCCGAAATACTTCACCAAATACTGTCTGGGCTCTTCACCTGCACGCACAACTGCAAGACTGTTCAGGCTCAGGAAACAACAGCAAAAGGATTTATTTAACCAACAGGAAAAACAAGGGTTACTGAAGCCAATAATGGCCATTTTTTACTCAAAGTCTTATCCAGTACTCTCCTGCAGGAAGACTGCTATGATGGCTTCTTCCCACCACTGAGGATGTGCAGGTCCTCTACCAAACAATAGGCCGCATGTCTAAGATGGCCTCTTCCCGCCTCTGCCCACCTGAGGCACACTGCAGCCAGACTCCAGGCCAGGTTCCAACTCACAAACACAACAGAAGACACAACAGGAGACGTTCCTGGAACTGCAGGATGCTCCAGCACAGAACCAGACTAGTGACACTCAGGACAGCAGCCACTGTGACTAAATGACCAGACAAACAGCCTAAAGTGTGCAGATAAGCCAGCCTGTACCACAGGAAAAAACAGGAAATCTTCCAGATGCTGGGCTACTTGCAAAGCCTCTTCCTCTCCAAGGCTGGCTACTGAAGACCTCCTTCACTAGTCCACAATAGCCTTCTGCAGGGTCAACCCAGCCCTGGATTGAAATCCACTGGCCCCCAAAATGCTGAAGGAACTCAAGACTTCAATCCTGAAGACCCAACAAAGCAACAACCTCCTTTTTCTACCTCATCCCTTCTGCCTGCTGTTTCACTTCTCTTTCATCTCCAATGTAGCCCCTCCTTGAGATCCCATAATTTGAAGCATTTCCCCAGAGGTTATTTGTCTTTACCAGCAACCCCTTGGGGTAGAGGGAGGGAGGTAGGGAGGCACCTTCTGAAACAGTCCTTGGCCTCAGTTCCAAGCTACTTTACTATTCTTCACAACAGGCCATACTAGACTTTCTCTAACTTGAACCATGTAATAATTTCTTAATCTCTAAACTTCTTTAAAATGTTTGATGTTATGATTTGCAATGACATGTTTAAACTCAGAAAAATATGCTCCACCCCTTAAAATTAATGAAAAGACTTGGCTGCATCTAACATAGCTATTAACCTTCAGAAAATTTTGTCTGTAACAGGCAATGATAACACAAAGTGTCAGATTTTGATCTTAGCAAACAGTCTACTTTCAAATAAAATTTTATATTTTTGCCTTAAATAAAAGAGAGTGAGAGAGATATCAAGGTAGAAACCAAAGTATACAAAACTTTTTACTAAGTAGCTCTTACAACAAAAGTTGTTAACCCTCCCTGACTTCCATATTTAAACTACATAACTCAGGCCTCAAGCATTTTAATATCTACCACCCAACTGTTGAACTTCAATTCCTTTGAAGTTGTTCATTGTAAAGTTTTATAATGTCTCCCATGTAGTCAGGGCAAAAATGCCATATCATGGGATAATCTAAGAGAGTATTTTGCTAATCATTCATCGCCAAGCACCTAGGTGAAGGGTTTATGTTGCAACAGCTGGCTTCAGCCCCCTGGTCTTTGTTAGCAAACTTAACACTGTTTATACGAAGAAAGCATAGTAACCCCATACCATCTTCTGTCAAATGTAATTAACATTCAATAGTTGTGGTCCAGTGTACCACTGGAGTATAAGCAAGTGGATATTTATAGGGAGGTCTGAAATACTGGTTAATAATATTTATTTTTTCTCAGAACTTCCTAGCACCCCAAACAAAGAGCTGCTGAGAAAAGAATGCTCATTCCATCCCCCTTTCTATATGAATATGCTAATGACCTCAAGCTAAATGTTAATGCAGGTCATTCTTTGATAAGAATAACAATTAACTGTTAAGACTGCACGGTAGCTTTTAGAGAGAAAACATTTTCAAGCCTGTCTGAAATAGATTCATTTTAAGAGGTTAATGAGTAGGTGACTGATCCTTGTATCTTGTGTCTAATAGCCCTTTTTTGAGGGAAAAAATCAGTTTTACTTCTCGTTGATATAATCCACGTCCTTTTTAATGGAGCCTTTTCTTCTGTCAGCAACTGAATGAGATTCTGAGAGATTCAGGGAAATATGCTAAAATATCTAAACCAATTAACATTTGTGATACACAAAAGTGGCTTTCTCAAAAAAATGGTTAGTTTTCCCCCTATAAAGGTAACCACTATTTTCCTCAAAGTTAATGGTTGTTCTAAATGACATTTAGTTAACGGAATTTGCCCCTGGAACATAGGACACATGATGTTGAGAGGGACAGATACCAGGTGGGTAAGGCTTGGGAAAGGCTGAGAAACAGGACAGTGATTTTAAACAATATTGGAACAGAATAAACAAAACATCTCCCAGAAAAATTGTATTGGTAAAATGCTGCTGAACTAGTCACTACCTCAAGTAGGATCTGGTTACAGGACAGTTAGGAAACAGGAAACTTCCTGACCACCTAGTCTGTCAAATTAACAACAGAAGTCTGACAGTATATATCAAAGACAGGGCAGAATAAACAGGCTCCCTCCTTGTACCCCCACCTAATGTCAGGAGTTCTTTCCTCTTGCTTCTATAAATCCACACTTGCTTGCTGTCACCTTTGGCATGGTGGCTGTTATTCCTCAACCATTGTACACACCCAGACCCACAAGCATCCATTCTCCTAACAATGTTAAAAAAAAAAGTTTGCTAATGAGAAACACTGTGTTCTCTAACTGTGGAGATTTAAGAAATAAATACGGCAAGTGCATTTCAGAACAAACAGGAAAGTCCCTTCAAGCAGAAGGTAACAAATACAGTGACTTTACTGGTTCATTGTAAGCCCATTTCTCCATCACTGGCCTTTAGTAGATTGTCAGAAAAAAGTTCATGAAGTTCTTTTCTATTTAGAGATACCAAAATTCCCAAAATTTAGGATCAACCAGCAGTTGCCCCTATACAGCATTGTAGGAATTTTGTCCTCAAGAGAAAATGAATATTCCTTACCCACACCTGGGTATTTTCCCTCAAGAAATGAAAATTTCTGTTTACATAAAACTTGTAGGCAAATATTTTCAGAAGCTCTATTCCTCATGTCCACAATGGAAACAGCTCAAATATGCCTCAAAAGTAAATGGACAAACTGTGGTACTTCTACATAAAGGACTACTACTCAGCAATGAAAGGGGAATGACCTCTTGCCACATACAAAAATATGAACACAGTATTGATTGAAGGAAGCCAGTCTCCAAAGATTACAAATGGTGAGAATCCATTTATATGAAATAGAAGATTGTGATGAAGAGCAAGTCCTTGAATGCTAAAGGTGTTGGGTGGGAGGAAACATTGACTATCCAAGGTAGTATTTTGGTAGTATTTTGATTTCTATGTGGCGGTTATTCTTGAACATCAGCAAAGTGTCTGAATTTAGCTCAACTCTGACACTATCTATTTGTAGATAGCATAAGACTCCATAGGTTAAGGGTTCAGTTCTCAAGATTTCACTTCAAATTTCTGATTAGCTGACTATAAATCAGAGGTTGCCCAATTGCCTTCTTCAGTTTCAAATAATGTGCTAGAGAGATTCACAGAACTCAGTAAATCTGTTTATCCACTATATCACCTATTTATTACAAAGGATAATATTCAGGGGCAGTCATTTGGAGAAGATATATAGATCAAGACAAGCATACAGAACTCCATCGCCCTTCCCCATATCTCATGTTTACGAAACTGAGAGCATTCCAGAATCCCTCCTTTAGTGTTTTTATGGAGTATTCATTGCTTAGGCATGATAGGTTAACTCATTGACCACTGGTAATTGAACTATATCTCCACTCCCTCTCCCATTTCTTGAGTTCTAACTTGAGAGTAGAACTTCCTTTAATCCTGTGGTTGGTTTTCATGGCAATCAGCCTATCCTTAGGTGCCTACCCACAGTCACTTCATTAACATAACAAGAGACAGCTCACTCTACATTTAGAAAATTCACATGGTTTGGGGACCTATGAGCCAGGAAATAAGGATAAAAAGAAAATATATATGAAAAATATAAAATATATTTTGGTATATTTGAATTATCTCTCTCTCTCTCTCTCTCTCTCTCTCTCTCTCTCTCTCTCTCCACACTATTGCAGATAACATGAAGAAGTTTTGGAGTGATAAAATTTGAATATCCTAATCTTATTCCTGTGTTAAAAGTTATAGAATTATGCATCCAGGAAAGGGTCAGTTTAGTGAGTTTAATGGATAATATATTTTTTAAAAATTTATTTATTTATGCATATGGAACTGGAGTATAGGCCCGAAGCACCGGAGCAGTGAGAGGATTCCCCAGTCAGAGTGGGGAGCAGAACAGGCAGGCTGAGGAAGTACACTGCTGAGGGGGACTATGGGCGAGGCAGGAGAGGTCTGTTGCACCACGTGGGTCACCTCCTTGGCTGGGATCGAACTTGTGCTGAAGCAGTTGGGGCTAGCTTCTTAGCGCTGTGCTTTAACTGGTTACACCACCTGGGAGGGCCTTGGATAAATTTTTTTTAATAAAGTGTAAAAGGGAGTATGCTTTAAAATTCTGTGTCTACTTTACAAGTAGGAAAAGTAAGATATATAAACATAGTCAACTCAGCTAATCAAGACCCAGGGTTTCATTATTAAATATTAGATTGAGCCCTTAAAGATGTGGTATTACATAATAATGTGATGATTTCACACATGTGCTATTATATTTTTCTGGTATATTGGTAGAATAGAAAAGAACTATATCTGCATTAAAATAATATTGAAAACTGTTAAAAGAAGACAACAAAAATGCCCTACTTAGAGACTACACTCATTCCAGATAATATTTTATATGATCACATTGTAATAAAGGAAAATAAAACACTCTATAGCATTTTGACGGTTTGATACTAGATAATTAGTGGATACAATCATGGGCTCTGAAGCCAAAGTCTCAGGTTTTCCATCCCATTTCCTTCACTTATTAGTTATTTGACCTTCATTAAGTTACTCAGACTAAGTAATATTGGTAGGAGATTAATGTCTGTTGTCCATTGAGCTCCTGGGCTCCAGAGCTTGCTCAATCGTTTATATGTAAGTAGAAGAAAAGCTGAACAGTCGTTATGAGCAGACTAGTCAATGGAAGAAAAAGCCTTCTTTAAGTGACAGAAAATGGTTTCCAATGAGTCAGACTGCAGCAAGGGCTTGGGGGGCCGCTTCATCAGAGCCTAGGAAGGGGCAGCAAGTTTACAGAAATCAGATGCTCAAGACCAAGTGTGTTCACTGATTATTTTCAGTGTATAAAATGAAACAATTCTTTCTCTAAGCTGACTTTTCATAATTGACCTGAGAAAGTTAGGAATAGCTTCCAATCTTGGAAGAGAAAATAACTTTATTTCACATGACAGCAGTATAGAATCCAGATGTCAAAAGAGATGATGTGGTGACAAAATTGACATTTGGGGGCATAGTGTTTTTTGAGTGCTCTCAACAAAGAGTAGAATTACTTTTTTAAAACTTTCTGGGGGTCCTAAGAAGAAAGGAAATTTAAGAGGAAACCAACTAACCAAATACTCTAAGGTATATTCATTTCCCAGAGTATATTAGTTTTAACAAATTAGCACAAATGTGGTCACTTAAAACAACACAAATTTACTACCTTTATCAAGATCAGAGGGGTCTCACTGGGTGAAATCAAGGTGTCAGTTTGAGTTCACTTGTGGAGGAGAAAATCCATTTTCTTTTCTAGTTTCTACAGGCTACCCATGTTCCTTAGCTAGTGGCCCCTTCTGACCTCCAAGCCAGTTCTGCACAGTCAGGCCTTTCTCCCATGGTATCATCAAATTCACTTCCATCTATCTTAATCGTCCTTTGACATAGCACATTCACTGGTCTGGGATTAGAACATTAATGTTGTTGGCAGGCTGTATCCTGCTTACTGCCCTAAGGTTGTAGTTAAGTAATTGGGAGAATTTAGAGGGCTCTTCTGTAAAACGGCATAACTATCCCAAGAGAATGCACAAATCTCTGAGTCTGAGTGTATACAAAGATGCTGAGTATAGAGTTTTTGCCCGGAGACTGGGGATTGGATGAGATTAGGATTGGGAACTACTGGAATGGAGGAAGCACAGGCTAATGACGCTAAAGTATTGGGAAAAGTGGTGCCCACGTCATTTGTCTTTGCTGATGGGATGAATAGAATGTTGTAAGGATAAATAAGAGACACAATGAGTCCTTTCCAGAAGTAAATGGATACTATTGACTACTGTTTTTTAATAGCTGCTTTTTTTTTTCTATTAGATTTTTACACCAGTTTTAAAAAAAATAGCCAGATGTATAGAGAGCTTAAGGATTTAGCCTCATCTCTGAACACTGTATTTGAATTGCCCTTGTCCCAGCAGCTCATGGAAACAGAACGAAGGTCTGAGAGGTCTGAGATGTTGGTCATGAGACTTCGGGTTGGGGTCATCAATCTGTACCATTAGCAAATTATGCCTGAGGGATTCTTCTCCTGGGAGTTCCAGAAAGAAGCTTTAAGGTCCATATTTAGTTCTGGCATGCCATTTACAAAGCAGGCCTCCACCCAAAAGGTGCACTGGAAGGAAATGATGAAACAGAAAAGTGTTGACTCAAGAAAAACAAAGGCAGAGGCTGAGAGAGAGTTGAAATATCTGCCCTGAGCACTTTGATTATTCCTAGTTAGGAATGTTGGAAAAGTAGTAGAAATTATGGAAAATAAATCAATTAGATGTGAAACTTTCCTCTTGTGAAACTGCAGAGGGATTTCTGTCTTGTGTCAGGGACAGTTATGGGTAGGACAGCCCAGCGTCTTCCCCAGAGAGGTGGTTGTGTCAGGATCTGTTCTTATTTATGTGTTTTCCCCTTTTTAATTGAGTTGTTTGTGTTTTGTTGTTGAGTTTGATAAAGTAGGTATTCTCTATGTATCTGCATATTAGTTCCTTATCAGCTGTATGATTTATGAATATTTTCTATCACAGATTTTCTTTTTGCAAGTTGATAGCCTTTTGATACAAAATACTTTTTAATTATTATGAAGTCCAATTAACTATATTATTAGTTGCTCATCGTGCTCACATACCTTATATGAAAGGATATTGTCCAGGAAGAAAGGTATGTTTAAGAAGGGGCAGAGGAGGGAAGGTGCAAAAAGAGAAATAGTAAGCCGAGGGGAAGGAGGAAGGCAGGGCAGGGGTCATAAGGCAGTTAATCAGTGGTGGTTCATATGCTGGAGAGGAAAGGTGAAGTTTGCTTTTCAGCTCTACTAAGTTGTCATTAATCCTTGCTAAGGTAACCTTAAGGGAAGCGCTTGGAATTATTTTCTGTCTTCTAGAGGGTTCTTGTCTTTTAGAAGATTCTGCATTAAAAAAAAAGAGTAATTCTTGCTAATAAGATCTAATATTTAAATCCTTTGATCCCAAGATACCAGGCAAAAGATTTTGTTGTCCTTAGCTCTGTTTCCCAGATTTTCTTGGAAGGGGATTGTGAGAGTCACTACACTAGTATCCTCAGCATCTGCCACAGCCCAAGGAACTAGGGTGATCATTTGAGGGCAGTGATGTAACTTCCTCTTTCTTAATTGAACTTCCTATTGAAGTATTGTTTAGTTCAATCAGTATAGCTTGGTTAAAGGAGTTTTAATCCATCAAGTGTTGATTTCTGAATCCACATCACTTTCCAAAAAGAGAAACAAACAAACAAAAAAAATCTTCACTCAGTAAATAGAAAACTATTTGTCAACCAATTTGTCAACCCATAACTATTATCTATTTGTCAATTTCAACTTAACCCTTAACTCCAGACTTACTGAGCTCATTCATTAGGCATCAGAGAGTAAACAGACAACATAGTCTTCTAAATTGGCGTGTGAGTAGACACGTTTATACATCTTTAACACAAAACCCTGGAAGCTGCATTGAGACTTTGTGACTTTAATGTAACTGTATTCTCTCTAGCAATGCTGTCAACCAGTTGGCATCTGCAAGAAGATGGTGCTAAAATTCAGTTGTGAGTCAAAGCATATTTTTATATGCAATCATGCAATGGTTGTTATTGCCCTAAATTGACAGGTGAAGTATGCTGTCCAGATGAACAACATAATCGGGTTTCCACTGGCATCAGCGACTCCTGCTGTGGCCGAATGCCGTACTCCTCCTCAGGAAACCAGATTTGCTGTGCTGGGAGGCTCCATGATGGCCATCGCCAGCAGTGCGATGGTGGACAGATTGTGAACAAAGATGTGGAGTGCTGTGGTGGAGAACAAGAGGGTGTGGTGTACAGACATCTTCCAGGTAAGGGACTCTTGTCTACCTATTAGCAGGTGCAGAATCTGAGAAGCAGAGAGGTAAAAAATTTGCCCTAGGTATAAAACAAATGAGTAATTAAAGCTCACAGCACTTCTATCTTCTAAAATAATTAGGTACATGCTGTATAGAAAATAAAAATGGGCATGTGGTGCATTTCATAAAAACACCAAAATGCTTTCCTCTTGAATAGTGTCATGTCCACCAGAAACAAAGCCAAAAACAAAATTAACATGAATGTGTTGACTCTGGGTCAAGGGAATACTTCCTACCAAGTGCTGGCAGTAATCTTAAATTGATAGCAATCATTATCAGTAATTGAGTACTTACTATCTAGCAGGCTCTACCCCATGAATTATAAATTCTTATCTCAGTTCATCTTTTTAATACTCTTAAAAAATATGCAGTGTTATTAGTCATATTTTTTAAATGTGGAAACTGAGGCATGGAGATCAAACACTTGCTCAAGATACACTGCTAGTGAGAGGTAGATTTTTGTGTCTCTGGAAGTGACACAATTTAGAGGGTAATCCTTAAAAAAGAACACCAGATTATTAAAATAGGACAAATACAATAAATATTTACAGGAAATATTTATTAAAGAAATGTAAATATAAATAATATAAATATAATATATAATATAAGTGCCCCAAATTACAAATCTAAAAAGAAACCTATATTTTCCCCACTCGCATAAAATAGTATGTTTAGATTATATAGCTTCTGACATTTCTCCTTTTGCCAACATATTTAACTTATGCCCATGATCAAGTTTTCAAAAGACAGTGACTTTGCACTGTAAGTATCTATAGAGAAAAGAGATAATTTTGTCTTTCTTGTCATGTGGTGAGTCAAAATATTTTTTAATTATTTTAATTTTTAAATTATGTAATATTATGTAATTGTTTAGGATTATTGTCAAATATGCAGAAATGACTTCTCAGAGAATTTCTGAGATTTAAGGGTATTTTAATTCTTGTCATAAGTACTTGTTGAATTGACAATAGTTTTATGTATATCTTTATTATACATAAGTGAATTCAGTTATATATATATTATATTCAGTTATATATTATTACTTATGCATACATCAACAAGATTTTTTCCCATGAATTTATGAGTTACTTCTCTTAATAATTTGTAGCATCATATAGAAAAGTCTATGTGTTGCTTCAATCATTGAGCTATCATTTTCTGATAATAGTTTATTACTTTGGTGATGCTCTAAAATTTGATTTGAGTTATTTTCTACTCAGGGAAGAATTAAAGCCATTATAAGCACTGTGATTTAAAGAGATAAAATAGATTTATGTGGCAGAGTGATGGTGAGAAAAAAGGGAAGGGAAGACAGAACCTGATCTGAGAAACGGAGTCCAGCACACTGGCCACTAGGAAGGTGGTTCAGTGTCCTTAATTATTTTTTTTGGGGGGGGGACCCTGCCCTCTCCTGAGAATCCTTTGAAAGTCATGAACCTTCACTTCAAATAAAATTACATTAGAATAATAAACTTCAAAGAGAATACGCACAAAAATGTGGCTGCCATTTCATACACCCTTGAAATCTATCCACGAACCTCAGTTTCAAAATCCTTCATTTACTTCAGTGTGACCTTCCAAGATGAAGAAGCATTTCCTAAACACACTAAACCATTCCTCAGTGCTTGTGAGTAGGATCACCTCTGGGTTCTGCCTCAAGGCTCCACACCTCTGACTATCATGGTGGACTGGAGGAATGCTACCTTGAAAAGGGAAAAAAAAATCTCTTTCATTCTTTTGACCTTCCTGCAGCGTTCACTGAAAATAGACACGCTCCAAGTGTCTTTTTCCTCTCTCTGCTGCTCCCTCCTGTCGCCCCTAATGACTGTGACCTCAATGACCTTCCAGAATATCCATATGGCCCTCTTTCTCCTCAACCCAGTAACACCATACCTGCTGCACGAGGGCTTGGATCTCAAAATATTGTTTCTGAGGCTGGCCTCTCGCTGCCTGGCATTGTCTGCCTGCCATGAGGCCGGGCTGGCTCGTAAAACATCTCTTTATGTACTTTATTACTTAAACTCTTTTATTTGCCTGCAGGAGCCCTTTAACAAAATCACATTGAATTGACTTTCTCACACCAAATCAAATCTCCCTGGTCCCAGTTCAGTTGTCTTTGTCAATATGTATTTTATAAATGGAGTGAATTAACAGATGCTGTTGGAACAGAAGCGCTGGGCTGGCGTTTATGTTTTAGTGCTCTCTCTGGGCAAGTGCGTTGTGAAGGAGCGTTAGACAGGTACCGCGGGATGAATGTCATGCTCCTCGTTCCAGAGGATGCGTATTCTTAGCCTTTTCTCGGAATATATTTTAAGCCTCTCCATGACTCCTTTCTACTCTTTGTGTTTGCTTGTGTGATTTATCACTTATACCCTGAATCTAGGGTTTGACTTGATTAGATACTTTAGTCTGCAAAGGCAAAAATTAAAGCCTCTATATCAAAGAGGAGAGGATTTGCTTCAGCCCTGAGAACCTGACCGTGACCTTTGGAACCCTCTGCCTTATGTCAGTCATCAATGGTACCCACACAGCCTTTAGTAAAAGACTGGGAAATTCTTTGCAAATAGAATATAGGGTTGCAATGTCGTGGAATCACACTTCAGTAGAGTGATGACACCCCGTTTGTGATATGAGGTGGGATTTGGGGGAGTGAGAGAAACCCGGCACTGATATCCGTGGTATAAGAATTGCTTTGAAAGAATATCTCCCGGGACGATTTCTGTATGGCATCATGAATCTTCAAAAGGTGCAATGTATACATATGCCAAGATTTGGGGAGCAATTTTACTTTACCCTTTTTCCTCAATTTTTTGGTGGCTGTCATAGAGCCACCTGCTGGTGAAGACAGGCACATGTTGCTTCTCTCTCAAGCCCTGCTGGTTTTATAAGTTGGTTCTAAGAATGACTAATCCCAAACTTTTGTTTTCATTCTTCTAACCATTCTTTCAATGTGGCTCCCACAGTCAACTCCAAAATTTTATGTGATTCGTCACATTCCTGAGTCTGATTTTCACCCCGCAAAATTAGAGTCTTGGTCCTTTGAAAGAAAAATGGAACATTTATTTTGCAGATCGAATAATTTAGAAATAGATCAGACCTATGTGTTCAGAGTTGTTTCCTTTTGCAACCCTATACATTGTAAGTTTGGGTAATACATTTGAAGTATTCTTAATAACTTCAGGAAAATAGTTATTTCCTCCACTATTTTAGCCACTGTAGCCTATGCGATGGAACTAATCCTTGGGCTGTGTTCACTGTTAGCAAAAACAGTATATGTCATTTCATCTCAGAAGTAAATACCTCCCAGTTCAATGTGTTCAGTACTGCTTTAATAACATCTGCATCTGGTTCAAAGAAGCTCTTTACCTTTGTACAGATCTAATGAAGAGCCTCTGGAAGAATAGATCAATCCATCCATGATCCACGACCTATTTTGGTTTTCTTTGAGCATATTTAAAATTGTGCATTTTGTGCGTCAAGGTTCCGAAGTCAAGTGCTACATGTGATAAATTAGGTAGGGGTCAAAAGTTACTGCAAGGCACTTTTAGAAGATTGTCTATCTCTGAATATGCAGCTCATTCATGCTGAAGTGATGCACTATGGGAATTACTACCAAACTCTGTGCGGCAACATCTGCTCTCCCTAAGTGAGTTAGTGCACGTCAGACATCTTTATGTCAGAATATTGCAGTGATGGATGCAGTCTTCAGAAAATGCTGCATAAAAATCTGGTGTGCCGTTCTGGCCATTAAGTGAAATTACTATTTAAATTAATGGCACTGTCACAGTTTATCTGTGCAAAGAATGAACGCTGATTAGGGTATTAAGTAATTAGCAATTTATCACACCGGAACAAGGTTGATAATAATTAAAGAAGTAATGGTTTACCAAAGAAACTGGAAAGGGAGTCACTTCTTGTTATGAGAGTGAAATCTTGGCTGAAAATTTTAATTCAATGAAACAAAGATGAAGCTCTTTGTGAAAGAAACTCTTCGTTTTTGCTGTGTAAATACAGTTTATTACTGAAATTTTAGCTGACTTATCAAAAGTACCTTAAAGCGATCCAATGGCTGATTAGAAGTTTTGAATTTGATCAATGTCTGCATTTTCATTTTACGGGAGAGCTTCGTGAAACCTTAACGTTTTTTGGGAGTGGTGGGGAAGAAGTTTCCTGCTCTGTAAAGGGCCAGTTTTCAGATTTGATTGTTCCTTTAAAAAGAAACATGCATTATTTTAAGAAAACTTGCAAAAACAAACAAAAAAAAACACACAAATAGCAACAAAGGACTTAAGCTTATATTTAAATAGGTTATCAGAAAGCAAGAGAAAAATGTTCAACGTTACAAACCTGAAACTATGGATTTTTTTTCTTTGTTATTTGTGTGTGTGTATGTGATTTTTACATATCACAGTCAAAACCCACACTGCAGTGATATCTGTGTTGTACTTCTGCTGTGTGCACTTATTTGAGAGAACTTTTCCTGGAAATATTGAAATACTTAAAATTTATTATTAATAAAGCACCAACGAAAACAGCTTCCTTTTAAGCCTGTTACTTTGAGTAGTTTACTTGTAGATAAACATGGCATGTCAAAACTCAGTCATGATCAATGTATATCGTGAATCATAAGTAAAAATTGTTAAATATTGGGAGCTTTTTTAAGTAGAAAGATCAGTGAGAGGGCTCTTTGAAGTCATGCATGGATAAACATCTTTGTTAAGGTATGTGCCAAACCAGTGTCTACTTTCAATTATTTAAAAAATAAAGCACTTAAAACTCAGTCTCTTAATAGAGTGTCTTTCATAATGGAGGTGTTTGTACAGGACCAGATTAAACAATTCAAGACCCCAGGGCTCTCTGAAGTTGAGGTTCTTTATGTTATCAGTCAGGACTAATAATAAATAAACAAAATTCTAATTAAAATAAATCATTCATCTCATTGTGTTGCTTTATTACTAGGTATAAATTCTCATATGATAGCACTGTGACATGGGGTATGGGCACCTTAATTTCTAGCCTAATCTGACTCTAGAGTATTGTTTATTGATTGAGGCTTTATGTCTAAATTTCTGCTGTATCTCTTCTGTAGCATGATCTTAGTGATTTGAACAGAGACAATTAAAATGGTTTTGGGAGGAGAATGGAGGCAGCTTGGTGCCTCAGTCATACAGGTCTTTCATCAACTCTCACCATCAATGATCCTCCCTCCAAGGCCTTTCTGCCATCACCCCCAAGCTCATGCCTGTGTCTAGAAAAGAGTGGCCCAATAGCTTACCAGTCAAGGAGCATGTCCTGTTGGTTTTGAATACCTAATGTAGTTCATGAAGAAAGAATGGAATTCTAAGGAGCAACTATTTGCACCCTAGACAAAGCCAAGTAAAGAGAGTCTCCAGTCCTAGAGTGCTGCAACCCCCCCCCCACTCTCGCTGACCTCTCACCCAGAGGCTGAAGTGACCTTTTCTTCTTTGTGAATTTCTAGAGATTTCTTATTATGAGTCCTACCAGTGAACTCTTCCTCTATCTGCATGCAGACATTTTCCTCAAAAGATGGGCAGGCAACCCTCATGGCAAAGACCAAGTCTTATTTTAATGGAGCTTTCAAGATGTTTGGCCCAATGGAGTGATTTTGGAGCATTTGCTCTTGTAAGTTCTATACCTAATTAGTGTCTGCTGTTCTTGGTCAGAAGGACCCCTCACTGCACATTAAAATCACCTTGGTAGAAAAAGCCACCTCAGGTAGTGTACCATTTCAACAACTGTCTGAGTCTGACATTTTAATACTGAACTTTATAGCAACCTCAGTTTTCTTCCCTTTTTTATTTCATATTCATATATAATGTTTTATTGTTGCAGGGGTGTTCTGTTGTGGCCAGGATTATGTGAATATGTCAGGTACCATATGCTGCTCAGCTTCCAGTGGAGAGTCTAAAGCACATGTTAAAAAGAATGACCCAATGCCAGTAAAATGCTGTGAGACCGAGCTCATTCCAGAGAGCCAGAGATGCTGTAATGGAGTTGGATATAATCCTTTGAAATATGTTTGCTCTGACAAGATTTCAACTGGAATGACGATGAAGGTAATTGATAGAAAACCTCTCAGAAGCACTGATTTGACAATGGAAAGAGAAATACATTGTTCATAACTATTTTTCTAAAATAGGAATATAAAAACTTGTATGTGCATTATTCATTTTCACATTACACCCATATTAATACCGAATGAGTTTGCTGTGATTGATGTTATTGCAATGAATTCTAAAGGAATTAATAATGATTAGTGTTCTCAGGAAGCTTTACCCAGCACCTCAGAACAGTGCAAGTCTGAAGTCTATGTAGAAAGAAGCTGGCCTCCAGTGAACAATACTCTAGATTCAGATTAGGCTAGACCTGGTTCCCTTTCCTGTCTCTGAATAGAGACTAACGAGACTTTGATAGAGAACTTAGATCCAGCAAGTTTGCTCAACTGTTGTGTTGACAGTGCCAGAGGAGCAGAGGCCCCTGTGAGCTGAAGCACTCTGACTAGCCTTGTGAGTGTGTCATGTGTCTTTATGTGCAGAGCTGCTGTGTGCCCGGTTTATTAGCCTCAAAATTGGCCCAGAACTCCAGAAAACCTACCAACTTAAGAACAGATTATAGACTCTCAAAAAGCAAACACCCTACCATACTCCATAGTCATTTGTCATTAGGACTTGACTGAAAAGGGGGACTTGGGTTGTAGGCGGTGGGAGGGCTCTTGCTGGTAGCAACTCTATGATGGTTGTGTGGACACTAAAATTTGGGATATAGAATAACTCTGGAGCTTGTAAGGGCGCCAGCAAACACTCCAATGAATTATTGAGGTAATACATCAGATCATTGAAGGGAATAGATTCTTCATGAAACAAACAGTTATACAGAAGGCTCACCCCACCGCAGAGTTATTTATCTACAAAATTTTTGTCACTAATCTGACTCATTGGATAATTTTAACTAGCCAATTGTATGAAGGAAATGCATCCAAAAGTTTAATTTTTTTCCAGATCTTGTTAGCTTGAATTTTCCCTGTGTGAGGTAGTTGCCATCTGCTTTGTTTTAACTTCTTCTGTCCTATACTATTATTTCACTGGGTCTTAAGAAGAGATGGATGAGTGGAAACAAGACTTTTGGTCGTAATCATAATGTAGTGGCACAAATATTGAATTATAATCTTGTACACCTGAACAATATATAATGTTATAAACCAATATCACCACTGAAAATTTTATTTAAAAAACCGCTAATAACCAAAACTAAGAGGAAATGAAGGTAAATGCAGGTGTTTGATTTGCCATCTTGAAATGAAAGTATTAGCACATTTTCTGAAGCATATTTATTTTTACCACCTTTGGGTGAATATATTATTTTAGGTAAGAGAGAGGTTGAATGTAGATCAATTTTAACTAGGAAAATTATTTTAAAATACATTATGCTATCTCTATAGAGAGGAAAGGAAAAGGAGAGTTCTGCATTTTAAAAATATTGCCTTATTTACATCTACAATTTGGGGTGATTACATATTTCACTTTCTGAGATTAGAACACACTTATGCTTGTCTGTAACAGCAATAAAAATTACCCAAAGATTCACCTGAGAAAAGTTTACAAATATAAATGAGAATAATGATACTGAAAGCTCATAAATTATTCTCATTTTCTAAAGCTTGGATAAGAAATTCTTCTTATAGTTTCCACTTTCAACAGCGCAAGAAGTACAAATTCTCATATGTCTCATGTTCTTTATTTTCTCTAAAACTTGGTTAGAAAAGTGTCATGGTAATAATAGTAAAATAACAACTACTGTTGGTAGGCCATACTGGTTTTTTGTCATTCAATTCAAGCAGCAAATCTGCATATTTTTTTTTTGATATTGTATTTACTTATATATATACAAGGACTGAGTTATAGGCCAGAGGTGCAGGGGGTCAGAGGAATCACCAGAGACAGAGTGGGGAGCAGAACAGGCAGACCAACTGAAACATACTGCTGAGGAGAGCAGTGGCAAGAAAGGAGAGGTTTACCACATCCTGTGGGTCACCTCCCTGGCCAGGGATCTAACCCATGCTGCAATGGCTGCAGACAGCGCCCCAGAGCTGAGCTTTGCACCACCAAGGAGGGCCTGCATGATCAATTTCACTTCCATCCTCTCCCTGATCCAGCTGAGTCTTTGAGAGTTTAAGTGACTTGTTCAAGGTCACAAAACTAGCAAGTAGCAAAAGTGGATTTTGAATACAAGTCTGTGTCATTTGAAAATAACTGCTCTTTTTAGTAGATTAACTACCTTCATTTCTTTTTATGAATTTTGAGACATCCTTTTCTGAACGTGGCAGATGAAAATTTCATTTGAAGGTTGTAAAAACCTACCCCACCCATGTCTAAATAAAAATTTATAACCCCCTTCTCCCTTTCTCCTTCTTGACTTAGGAGACCGGAGCATGGCGGACTGTCTGCCCAGCGTCGACACAAGGCCCAGCACAATGCGGCAGGTGCAACTTCCACTTTACCAGCCACATCTGTGCTGTGAGAAGAGAGCCTCAAAATTCCACGGGGAAGGCGTCAATCGAAGAAATATGCTCATCTGCTGAAGAGACTGTTTGTACTGGAAGTGCAGACACATTCTCCTTTGCAGGTAACAGAAAGTGAGCCGCCTGCCCGTGGCTTCAGCGAAATAGTGTAAGCTACAGAAAATGCAGATTGGTTTCATTCTGGCAGCATCACCTTCTCACCTACTCTCCATTAATTCCATCATAGCTGTGGGCCAGCTAGTGAAAGAGTAAATTAAAGACATATGCTGGATTGGTCAGTTAGTCATTTAGGTTTTATGAGTCTACCTTTAAATAAAGGTATGGTATTTTAAATTGATCTGAGTGAACGAAGAGCAGAGAAATAAATAAGCTATGTGTCTTTTATGGTATATCATCATTGGATTTTTAGTGACCCCCAATCTTTCCCTCTAAAGTTTGAATGCAGACATTTAATATATGCAATGGGCCCTCTCTGGTGGCACAGCATGTTAAAGTGCAGCGCTATGAAGCTAGCCACAGCAGCTTCAGCAGGAATTCAATCTTCCACAGGTTCAATCCCTGCCAAGGAGGTGACCCATCTGGCACTGCAGACCTCTCTTGCCTGCTGCGCCCCTTAGTAGCGAACTTCATCAGTCTGCCTGTGTTGCTGTCCTTTCTGTCTCATTGCCCCCTCACCTCTGGCTGTACCCCAATTCTGTATGCAGAGATAAGTAAATCTTTAAAAATAAATAAGTAAATGCCATGAATGAGAGTTGCCATATTGTGTGTTGAAAAGAGGAAAAATGCTGTCTGCAGCCATACCTAGTTGCAAAGAAGACTGGAAAATAGGGTCTTTAACTAGGAAATCCTTGAAAAGGACACGAAGGAGATCTTGGGACCCAATGGTAGCTATGACATGTACTATAATACCCTCTTGCCTGAGAAAACAGGTGGAATATAAGCTCTTACACTTCTGTAACTATTTAAGTTTTGAGTTCTTCCACACAACGTACATGTATACTCATAATCACACAGTTGAGTAAGTGGAAGATGAATTTAAACAAATGTTTAAGTAATTTTTGTGGTTTTAATTAGATTGGTTGATTTGGAGCTTGACTTCAGTTCTGGTTTGGCAGAAGAAGGAAGGAGCATGAAGAAAAGTGTGCATTCATTTTCATTCACTTACATGGCATCATGATAAATTAGTTCCAAGTCATGTCATCATAACTACATTTTAATTTATATAATATTTCCATTGAGTAATATTAGAGATATAGTAATTGGTAGAATTTATAATAATACAACAATAAAATATGTTAACAAACCTGTATCAAGCAGAAGTAAAATAATATTAATCTGACTTGTGAAGCTGTGACATGTTCCTTGTCCAGTGTTTTTACTTTTCTACCATTTCTTTTAATATACTCATATTCGTCTGTTCCCCAAAGGTGAACCCTATATTGTACAACTCCTTAACACTAAATCTAACAAGCGCTTTAAATGGCTTTATGACCTACTGACTGAAGATAATCTTTATCTACACCATCATTTTACATCCTTGCCAGTATTTTGGCAGGACAGGTTCTCCCCCTTAGGTGGAGCCCCCCCCCCCCAGCACCCAGGCCCCCAGAGCCTTCCACCATCATCCATTGTGTACCCCTCCCCCTCCTTATTTGAAAGCCACAGATCCATGCTCCATTTTCAAGGGCTGGTTTCAAGTTTGTCTTTGTCTGATCCCTCGTTTTTTCTACTTGTCACCTTAAAGTAATACTATCTACTTAAATGTTTAAGCTTTGATACTCATTTGCAATATGATGATTTTTTAAAAAAATTAACGCCATTGGATTTCTACCTTTCCAGATGTGAACCTGGAGCCCTGTGCAATGTATGAGTATAGTGTGTCTATTTGGAATATCTATGGACGAGGATTTAGCAAAGCCATAAGGGCCAGTGCAAGCAAAGACATGTCTCAGGGAGTGAGTTCCCCAACGAGGATCAATATGGATAATTGTGAAGATGCGATAGTCTTAAATTGGAGGAAAACTGAACAATCAAATGGTATTAAACTACTTTTAAAATAGAAATAACTGGGGCCTCCATGGAGGCACAAGGGATTAAGTCTCAGCACTATGAAGCTACCTGCAGCCAGTGCAGCACAAATTCCATCCCTGGCAGGGAGGTGACCCACATGGTGCAGCAGACCTCTCCTGGCCTGCCCACTGCTCCCCTCAGCAGTATATTTTGGTAGATTCACCTGTTCTGCTCCCCAGTCTGTCTCTGGTGAGTCCTCTCACTGCCCCTCACCTCTGTCCTCTACCTCAGTTCTTGTCTGCATTAATAAGTCAATCTTAAAAAAATAGAAATATCATACCCCATAAATCAGAAAATTGAAATGAGACACAACCAACATTTATTTGGCATGCATCACCTAACCACTAAAAAGTATCTGCTGACAAAGGGAATTTTTAATACATGCCAAATGATCATTTTATGAAATAACTTTCACACATTTATAGCCAAAAAAAAAATTAAAATCCAGTATATCTGAGTTCCCTTCATACAAATAAAGCCAATTAAGGGAAGATAAAATAGTTTTAATATGGGAAGTAAGTTTGTTTGGCAATGAAGGGAAATAAACATAAGTGACTCTTTAATTATCTATGTCAAGAATACGTCTTCTTCATAAGAGTGAGTATAATTAAGATTTGCTTGAACATAGCAAAGTAATAGCAAATTACAATCAAATCATTGTATTTTACCCCATTTCCTTGGAATACTGAGACTTTTTTTTTTTTGCCTGTAACTTTTTTTTTTTAATTGAGTAACATTCGTTTACAACGTTGCATATGATTAAGGAGTACAAGATCATATGTTATCACACCATACCCATCCCCATTCACCCCCATTCTCCATGGTAGTCATTTGGCACCCTCCCTCCCTCCTTTCTCCTCCACCTCCCAACCTTCTCTAGTAGCCTCAATATTCAGTCAGATTCCTAGGGTTTGTTTTGTTTCAGTTTTGTCGGTTGCTGTGTTTTATTTCTTCATAGTCCACATATGAGTGAAATCATCCAGGGAATACTGAAACTTTTAAGTTGTTTGCAAATCATTCAGAGGATTGTGATACACAATGATGGACATTTCTCTGCCTCTTTAAGGTCCTATTATTTACTTCATTCTTCTCCAAGATGGAATCGAATGCTCTGAGGGAACATTGCTGAGCTTCTCTGACACAAAGGGAATCCAGCCTTTTCAGGAATATTCCTACCAGCTGAAAACTTGCACAATTGTGCGCTATACTGCCAGCAGCAAGGTAAGAAGGATTTGCCTAAACTCTGAGCAGACATTCCAGCATGTAAATGATGCCAAGATCTGGGCTCTGAGTGATTTGTCCAGTGACAGAAAGGCACTCAAGTGTCATCTCAAGTGAGGATGGATATGCCTGAAAGGAGATGCCGTGGAAGGGATATTCCTCCAAATATCAAATTGCCTTAATGAGTAAAAAGAAAACTTGAATCAATATTATCTTTTCTTTTACAATTGCCCCCCATCAATTGTCATTAGATGATCTTCTAGAAATCCATACTAATTCCCAAGCTCTTCCTTAGTTTAAGGTTTCTACTTAGCTATCCTTTCAACAAAAGTTGCCTGACCTTGAAAAAGAGAGAAAAGGACAAAAGAACCTAGCATAGAAAGTAAATGGTGTCAGATCTTCTACAGCTGCTTTCCAGGAGCTGTGAATGTTCATCTCAGGTAAAAGGGGTCAGAGTGGAAAGTAGAGATTGGGAAGATGCAACAGATATGCCTCAAAGCTGCAGGACTTGGTGCCCCACTATATGTAACAAATGAAAGGAAGAGACCTGGGTATTTTCAAGGTGCCTGACAAGAGCACTTTATAGATCATGGTGCCATTCTGCAAGAGAAAAGTAAAGAATAAGTAGAAAGGGAGGAAAGTAAATAAAAAGTAGAAAAAGAAAAAAGGGAAAATCAGTAGAAAAAGAAAAGTGAAATATAAGAAAAATATGTGATACTTTATAAATATTTATTTGAAAGAAGGAGGAGATAGCACACAGATTGAAGAAGTGCTTTTTGACTCTAACTAAAAACGTCTAGCGGGTTGCAGAAAAAGTGACTGGTGTTTTCTGGAAACTTCTAAAAGGGAATGTGAGCAAGGAGTTTGATTATGGTCATCAAAGGAGAAAAAAAGAGAGCAAAAGAAGGGCCCATAGATGTGAGCTCCGGGAGCTGTACCACATGGGAAAAGGCAAGTTCAGACGGATGACGAGGAAGAGACTATGGAACAATTTAGGAGGAAAATGGAGAATCCAGTCACAGAAGTCAACACAGTCATGAGGAAATCCAGGAGAAACACCTACACATGACAGCTCGTGTCCTTGGGGTCTTGCTGATGCTCAGGAGAGCAGCTGTATCACCCACTGTGGAGGAACCTTGGGACAGGTGATGGGGCATAGGGCCTGAGCAACACCCCAAGAGGCGTCCCCTGAGCTGCCAACATCGAGACAGATGGCCACTGACCAGCTCATCAGAAGTGATGGGTGGCGGGTCCTGCAGAAGACTTGTGCTTTCTCCTCAGACACAACTCAAACCCACCATATACCAATGTTTGCTGAAAAGGAGAAATGTGTGTGAAAACTAATTTTTTAAAAAAAGCAGTCAATTCTTTTCCAAATTCAGTTGTGTTTTCCCTTCTCACGTAGTTCATTTTCCGAGATGTTGATGCCAGCCCTGTGGTCAGCCAGAGTGCCTCAGAAATGTGCAGGAGGCACTGGCCCTTTATAATGTTGAATGCACCTTCTATGCAAGCTAGTTCAGACATGGGTTTTGCTCCATATTTACTGGCGTTTAAAATGTACCAAATCAGGCTGTTAAAATGCAAAGACACTGATGGGGCCATATGGAAGAGTTATCAAGAGTTCTCTAGTAAGACAGTCTGCCAGCCAGATTTTACTTGTTTAAACTGAGGGCTGCTCTCTGCCGTCAGAATCGTTGTTGAATCTGTTGTGATGAATGGTAGTCTGAGACTTATGTAATGTATTCAAGGTCAGCTTTCATTGTTCACATAGCATGGGAGGGAAGGAGTAAAGCCCCTCAGAGCCCTGCTAATGATACGCCAAGCCAGACAACAACATTTTAAAACAAAAGTGACATTCTTGTGGCTCAGAATATCTTGTGTACGATTACATCAAATCACTCTTTCCTTCCTGTGTTTGCAGGTAGTAGTGACTACCAGCCAAGGGGTTCCACAGAGCATCCTGCCCCCAAGAGTCACAGCCCCCAGGGTGGGGGTCCTGCCTCTGAACTGGAGCGTCCCTGAGAAGCCCAAAAGTGAAAGTACTAAGTACCAGTTTAGGCAGGCGGGGAAGGGGCTCATCCTCAACATCACACACAGGAGGCGGCACATGGTCACAGGTGAGGAAAAAGGAGGAAAACCTCCAGGAAGAATCTGTTGTTATTGGGGTGGGGTGGGGGGAGAGTGGCAAAGCCTCCCAGGGGTGTGCATTTGATATATGAGGTCACATCGAAAGGACGTGTTCTCTTGACATATGGTCAGGTTCCACTTATCCATGCTAATAGAAGAGCCCACACTGGCAGCAATAAGCCACAACAGCAGATAACTTCAGAAATAATTTATATTTGGCTTTGATATGCATTATGTGTATGGTTTTTGCATCAGTATTAACTTTTTTTTTTTCCAGACAAACAGTAAGAAGCATTTTCATTCCCCAAGGATATACTCATAGATAATGGGACTAGGCTAGCCAAGAATATACTGGAAGGCAGGGGAAAATCAGCCAGAAGCTAACATTTATCTATCAAGTGTGTAATTAATACACAGAATAGATGATAGTTGACTGGCTATGACAACTTGGTGTTATAATAATTTGCAATAATTAATAGTAAGTGTATTTTTACTATAACATTGCTTATTATAATCAATTTTAGTAATACAATGATAAAGCAGTATAATAGTATGTTAGATAAACATTAGCAGTGATTAAGTAATAATTAATCTGTTTGAGCTTGAATGTCACTTCTGAAAAGAAGAAAAGCATTTCCTGACTTAGCAGTCTAGAAAAGTTTCTCTGTCACACTGCCTTTTCACCTTCTTTTATGTCCATCATAATCATAGTCCTCTCATAATCTGATATCTTCAGTGTTTATTGTTTGTCTTGCCAAGTCTTCCCTGCTGGAATGGAAGCCCCAGGATTACAGACCTTTTCTGCCTAGCTCAATTCTGTATCTCAGGTATCTAGACAGGCCTTGACACATCAAAAGATACTAAAAATGATTTGGAGTATGAGTAGATATGGCATGTGTCAACAAAGTCCTAAGTATGAAGTATATAGTGTCTCATTTCATTCTTATCACACCAGTAGAGAGAACTATTACTCCCATTTTACAGAAAATAAACTTTTAGAGATTTAGTATCTAGTTGCTAATTTGGGCCTAGGAATCAACCCAAACCTTTGTGTATGTTGAGATTTGAGACCACAAGGAAGCATTTAGAGTCTTCTACTTGTTCCCTATTGCAGCAGCCTGTCTCCAAGGCCTCATGAGCTGATGCCCCCGGTCCCCTGAGCCCAACTCCAGGGACGCATTGATACCAGAAATACTTGGAAGAGTGTGCTTGATTTTTCCTTAGAGGAGGTATGGGCTGTGCAGCGCATGCAGAAAAGTGAATTCCTCTGAAACTTCATAGTTCCCTGGCATGCAGGCAAGCATTCACTGACAGTCCGCTATGTTTCCAAAGTGCCATAAGCCTGCAGATGGTGCTTCAGAAATATTTACAGACCAGCACATGCATTCCTCCTCTGAAGGCCTGGAGCTAAATCGAGAATAAAGGGGATGAAGAAAGTCCTCATTAATTCAGATGATCAAATTTGTTCCTTTATAGTTTTTTCGCCGAAAATGAAAATCATCAGAAGTGATTGAAATAACATAGTTTTACATAGTAAAACCACACACTTATATACTGCTTTACAATTTTAAAGATCCAGTTGTATTTTGACTCATTTAATTATGAAACACAGGGATGAGGGAGTGTGTCTTTAATGCTCACAGTTCAAAATGTAAAGGAAAACAAACATATGCAAAGCATTCCGTTGTGGCTACACCAGCCATAGGAAATCAGAGCACTGTTTCATTACACAAAATGTGTGTTTCTACAGGCTACACTCAGGACAGTTTTCCAAGTACTCTAAAATAAAATTGCTGCTCTGAAGAATCTCCCAGAAATAAGAGATGTCAGGGTGCTGGAGAAAACCCCCTCCTTTGGAGGGTGCTTCTGTGGCTTCAAGTCATCAAAACGTCATCAGGCTGGTTACTAAATGAAAAATCAATTTACTAACAGATCTGTGGAGAATTTTCCTGATTGTAAATTCTAAAGTACAATGGAGCAGACTGGGGTTAGTTATCCTATGTTTTAAAGACCGAGGGCATTCTGGGGGTGGGGGGAGTGTTCTTTACAGGTGGGGATACGCTCAGATGAGCATCTCTGATAAAAAGGTCATGTTCATTGATAAATTTATACCTGGATGAGACCCCCACCAATACTAATTCTTCTAGACCATAAAAGTGGAAGCAGTGATTACTATTCTGGTTAGGAAAAGGAGCAAAAGACAACAAACTCCTAGGGCCTTCTCTAGCCTTAATATAATCCGCGTGCTTTAACTAATGGTAATAGTAATAGACTTGCAGTCTCAGTTGACCTTTGGTTCACACCAAGGTCACACTTTCTGGAGAGGTCTCTTCTGAGCATATTGAGAAAGGTCTAGCTAACTCTTCTGAGGAGATCAAGCCCACAGCAACACTGACAACCTAAGGAAAAGCTGCAAATACAGGATAATTGGTGCAACCACTGAACTCTGTGCAGGACACGGCAGGTGGACATCAAGAGAATTATGTGACGTGGACAGTGGCATCTCATTAGACTTCTGGAGTTCAAGCAAAGGCACATAAGATTTTGTACCAGGAAATGTTTCACAATAAACTGGTACACAGGAACAAGGAATTGTTTTCTTTTCACAATATTTTTCTGTTTAACCAGCCTTGGCTTTGAACTCTTGCTGCTTGGCATTTTTCAGACACCAGCACTGAAATGCCAATAGACCATGTTCAATTGTGGTCTCCAAGCTAACAAAATTGATAGCTTCCTTATTGTAATCATAATACAATTGCCAAGATTTTTCTTAAAATCCCTTCACTCTCCCTCTTCTGCCTTTTGTTGTCATTTTTAATGGATATTTTTCCATGTCAGAAAAGATTTCATTCACATAGCTTGATGCCAGCAATTGATTTCATAAAAATCAATATTTTAAAGTTTTTCCACATAATTTTACTTTTCTACAAATTCATAAAATGGAAATACAGCTTCAGAATTCATTTGGTCCCTCCATCAGTGCAGCTTTAAATAGACCTAGAGAATGCTTCACTTAGGCTTCTAGCCCTGAAAAGAGATTTCTTGTTGAAGGGGGAAGTAAGGCCTCCATCAGAAAACCTCACAGGTACAGTCTCTGCGTGTGATTTCCAGGGGCTGCGGTTATCAGCAACCTGTGCACGAGTTTCATCTGCCAGGGGAAAGGCACTTCCATGCTTAGATAACTGGCCACATTCAGTACTCAATGATGGAAATAACTATTCTATTGAGCTCATGGAATGAACAAAAACAATCAAATCCACTTCACATTCTAGCTCAAGTGTTGGGTTGAAAAGCTCTCTGAACCTCCTGAGGTAAAAGTTTTGATTTTGTCTTCATTTCCCAATCCCTGGCATTCCCGGAGTACCAAGGGAGCGCTAATGAAACCATAGCGCTAGTCATCACGGAGCCTGCAAATGTAAGGCCTCACAGCGGCAGAAGGGAAGCCAGCACCTTGCCCCAGCCCCATTGTCTCTGTGCTTATTTTTAATTACCTCAAAGCTTTAGAAACATGATCCTGTAAATGCTTTGTGGGAATAGTGGCGAATGCACTCATGATGTGAAATCCATAAATTGCTTATAATCCTCTCAAGATGTTAAAAAAAGCATTAAGTAATTGAAGACAGGAAGTCCTCGGTTAATTATTTAGAGGTGTTATCAATGCTTTAAGTAAACTGAAGCATTCTCTGCTATCTCACTGAGCCCAATACCATGGGGACACAGGACGAGCTGCCATCATCGTCTCATATTCGCTAATGCAAACAGCGCATGTCAGCTTGTCAATAACAGGCCTCTTCCTGCCGTTACTACTAAACATGGCCCCCGACCTGCACAGAACAATGGCGATCGCAGGGACCCATTGTTTCGCTTTGGGTGACGGCTGCCTTGCCTCTACACCAACCTCCTCACGTGGACCTTGGGGTGGGGGATTAACTCCATCTGGAAGGGCCACTGAGAACAGGGTGGATGCACCGTAGCCTTTCTGGTAGCAGTTCAGACAAGGGCTAGTGTGTCTTTACTACGGGGGAAGTGTTTTCACGATTGATTAAAAGTTGTTCAGGGTTGCATTTTACAAGGGAAGGCCCGCCAGCCTTAAGTTAGCAAGGAGAGAATTTGCCTTCCTTTCCACTCCTCTTAGAAGATCATGAAAACCTTTTGTGCTAAAATAGCACAAGCCCTAGCAAGACAGGTTGTAGCTGAAAATGTGCTGAAATGGACAGTGTAAGTGTCTGTTTGATACAAAAGAGAATGTAGTTGGACTATTAATATCACCAAATGTGATTTTTTTTATAAAGGAATTGCTTTGTACGATTTTTTAAAAATAATTATTTCAAAAATTACTTTTAAAGGAATTTTATATTTTGATACTCCTGTGTCCCCAGAAAATCCTGCGCTTGCTCTCCTGGCAATTATTATACTGTATGGCAATATTCTTTTTTTCTCATCTCTGTGCTTTATTAATAAGTAAAACCTTTTAAGGGCAGAGAAAATGCTTCCTGGTTGCCATTGTGTCTTCTATTCTGTGATAGGGATTGCAGTTCTTAAGAACTACTGAATTCAGAATTATTTGTGAAATGAATAAACAGCAAATGAGTATCAGAACGATGAGATCTATGTCAACTGGGGCTAAAAACCACATTGTGAAACACACTTCAATCAGTCTCAGCAGGATAGGCTATATCTATGGAGGGCCCCGGACCAAATTGAAAATTTTTCAGAAATCATTAAGAATTTCAATACTGGCCCTCCCTGGTGGCGCTACAGGTTAGGATGCAGCACTGCAAGCTGGCCTCAGCTGCTTCAGCGCAAGTTCCATCCCCGGCCCTGGCGGGGACCCACATGGCGCAGCAGACCTCTCTCCTGTCTGGCCCGCTGTTCCCCTCAGCAGTGTACCTTGTCCATCTACCTGTTCTCCTCCCCACTCTGTCTCTGGTGAATCCACTCACTATCCCTGCACCCCTGGCTTGATCAGTATGAATAAATAAATCTTTAAAAAAAAATTTCAAGACAGTGAGAGCAGAACTTTGAGTCAAGCACAGTGCCTTTCTACCCTGGGGCACAGGTCTACTCTGGCCCTCTGGATTCATGGGAAGTCTGTTTTTTTAATTGAATCAGAGAGGAAGAAAACTGGGAGACAGAATGGCAAGAGCAACCTAAGAACAGCTTCGAAGCTGCTTCTACAGGTGTGTGTGAGCGCCAAGCTGCATTGCCCTCCCAAAGCCTGCCTACCGGCCACCAGGCAGGAGACCTGTGAATGGAGAGATGACAAATCAATTTATTTTTACTTTTCCATCTCTGAGGAAAACTGTGTGTCTGACTATTTGCCAAGAAAAAAAACGAGTCAACCACCCTTTCTTTTCTTTGCCCATTTTTATGGATATAGTATTACAGCCAAAGATTTATAGGCAACACTTACTAGAAACTGATATTTAAAGAAAACATTGCTCCCAGGAACCCCAGTTGTTCCACAACACAACCCTGGACATCACTTCCTCTGCTCTGTCCCAGTGGTCAGAACACTCCCGCTCCTGTGCCACGTGTGCCTCCTGGAACATGTGATCAGTATTTTGCTTTGCACCCACCTGAAGCCACATTTTACTTCTTAAGGGGAAAACTGCCTGGAAATGTAGATGAACAGAGGTCTCGGTCTAGTGCAATCCACGCTGCAGAGGGGAAGTCTGTTCACTGAGACAGTGTTACCAATATCAGAAATGGGGGCTCAGTCTCCCCAAAAAGGTTGAGATTTTCCTCCGCACGCGCAGGGTAGAACTTCTCCAGTGACAACTTTGCTGTGGGAACTGAAGGACATTCGAGGCCCTGTGAGCCTAATTCCTGAAAGAGTGCAGGGTGTTTTAAGTGAAAAGCAGGGAAGGCACTAGAGGTGTCAAGAAGATTTATCCTTTTCTCAGTTGTTTGCCCTTTTCCTAGTTAAAGATGAAGTCACTGGTTCACCCTTATTATTGTGACCTATTACTCAAGTATTGGTTTCTCAGCGACAATGTCCTGAAAATCTCATCTTTACCCACAGAGTAAAATGATGAGGTCACACTCTCCCCCTCCTCTCTCCTTGACACCCTGTATACTTACAACAGGATATGGGTGTCTGGTTCACCCCAATTTTCTTGAATTTATAGCCACAGAAAGTCTCCATAGGTGTGTTACTAAATTTGAGCTTTCGCCTACTGATCTGTCTGATGTTAATTTATTCATCTTTCCAGTCTCATAAAAAACAAGGTGGGATGGGATGGGGGAACTGGCTTCTGGGTTCTAACAGTAGCCCAGTCTTTCTTCAGACTATCCTAACAAATAGCCTTCATGCAGGCCTCTGTTTCAAAAGAGAATCTGGCAAAGCACTGCAAGAACTCCTGTGGGGAAGGAAGATCTAACTCATGTCCTAGAGCCTCACTAAAATGCAGAATTAAGAATGCAAATAAGCCTGTAGGCAAGTAGTCAGAACTGAAAGTATTGTGTTATCTTAAAACCAGTTGAAATACAAGAGAGCCTTTGTTTTGATGTCCAGGTCCTGTATCAACCCAATCTATCTTTTTTTTTTTTTAATTATTACAAAAGTTTATTTTTACATCATTTTGCACATTTCTTTTTTCCATCTTGATTGTAATCCCTGTGGGTTTGCCATCACCAAATCACCCAACCCAATCTATCTTTAAAAGCCTAGAGACAAGAAATAAGCCTGGGCCAATAGTAGTTTATAACGGAGCAAAAAATTGAGAAAGTCAGTGGAGAGTTATTGAGATTGTATTGGGTGACCCTAGCATGTGAACCCCTGAAATATTTCCTAATCAAACTTTGTAAAATCAGAAATTTAATATACTGTAGATATTGTTAATTTAGCTCCATGATGGCTCGGTGTATCTTTTCTGAACAGCCAGATTTTCGCATAGAATCAGACAGGTATCTAAAGTAGAATCTTGATGTAGCTCTTCCCCTATCACAGCCAAGGTTGCCGGAGTTTTCAGGATACCCATGAGAGATGCTGTGAAGGGGATCACTTAGTGAGATGTAGGCCAGTGAGGGCAAAGGAAGCACTTCCCAGCAGCAGGAAGGGCATATGGCTCCGTGGGCTGGGGCAAGCATCCAGTTTGGGTGACTCGGGCTACTTGCCCACAGTGTAATCAATACTTTGTTGCCCTCTAGCCAAAAAATATTGAGGTAAACCGGACCTCTTAACACTTGAGCTGGTCACTAACCAAGCTGATGGAGGAATTGTAGAACTTATTATCTACAGGACAGCTTGGCCATTCTGTAGAAAATAGCAGATGATACTGTGGAATTAGTGACTGCTTTGAAATAGCACTGTCTGAAATAAAGGACGCGATGCTTTTTCCTATTTATCTGCAAATTAAAGATTAAAATCAAGCTGTTGTTTTTAAGAGTAGATCCAGTGTAACTTGCCTAAGTTCAGGCTTCGTTTTCCAAATCATATTTTTATGATCCATAGGCGAGTTTTCGCGATCCTTTTTAACACACATTTACTCTTGAACGTCTTGAACGTAATGTTACTTGCAAGTGTAATTGTAATGAGTTTGGTTATAGTATGCTCTTTCCTTTAAAAGAGAACATGATTCCCTGTAGGGAAATTCAGGTAATTTGCAGTCACACTAATCTCCACTACACTGAAATGTTAAATACTTGGCTTTTCTCCATGCATTTGCCTTTCTCTTCTCTACAATTGCTATCTCCTACTCTTTAATTCGATGCTGAGCACTTGAATGATGTTTTCTTTTCTCCTTCTACTCTTCGACTCCAGGATTAAGTTACAGTCAGAACTGTTCCTTTGAGACACCTCTTTATTTCCCCCTTCTCATCCTGATCAATTCATGAGTAGTTTTCAATTGGTCTGCCCTTTTCATTGCCTGTTGCTAATATTTCATACAGATCTCATTTCAAAAACTACCAATAGAGCCTTAGTAAAAGTGACAGCAAATTCCTGTTGAAATGTGCTGCTTTTATTGAGTTTTACAGGGTCATAGATAAGAAAGGCCATCCAATTCATGTAAATCACCAATGCTTAAGGGCAGTCCATGCCTTCTAGGTGATCTGAACCAAGCCTGTGAGTCATCCAGTTCTCTCCCAGTATGAAAAATGTAAAACCTAAGGCATGCCATAAAATTATGCACACAACCATGGCCTCCCTTCAGTCTGTAGCTCAGTTAAACACTCTACACTACCAAGACCCACCTACTCCAGGGACCATGCCCTTCGCCCCCATCCTGACCCTCCCCCCAGCCCCACCCAGAACTCCACTTGTTTACAGGAACTGGGGCAGGATGCTAATAACCTCAGGACCTTACCAGATCAGACATCCCCATGATGGCAGTGGAGTGGAGTGCAAAAAATAAGCGCAAAAAGACCCATGTCAAAGCTGTCTAGTACAAAAGAAATCATCTGTTTGAACCACTGGAGCCCTATTCCAGGCCTGTGAAAGCAGCTTTTCCTCCCCAAAAAGAATCCTATAGCCTGAGGCTCGGGCATAAGCTGCCCTCTGAGTGAGAGTTCACCAGCCTTCTCCATTGCTTCATCAACAAGGAAAGTTTCTGCTGCTTCTGCCTGATTCAGTTTGTTTTATGGAAGCAAACTATTCGAAGTAGGGACAGAACCAGACAGGGGCTTGGACCCAAAGACTGGTGACACCCTCACTTATAGACATGGGCTGTAAGTTGCAGGTGAGGACCAGAACCTGACAGTCTCCTAAAAGCCCTGCTGGCCACCTCCATGCTTGGCATGCTGATATTCAACGTGGGAAGATTGAAGTGTTCATGCCCATTTAATGTGTGTGCTCAGGTGGCCTTGAACTGCCACTATCATCATTTCCCTGGTGAGGCGCAGAAGCCTCACCCACTTGCCCTGGGCCATACTTCTCAGCCCAGCTGCCCTGACTTCTCTCCCAACTCCCCTTTCCTCATTCATGATCACAGGTGACACTCTGTAGCTGTCTGCGTCTTAACTGCCTTAGCTGTGAAAAGGGCAGACACATCACATGCCCCAGGGAGTCAGTGAAGATTTGGAATGGGCTAATGCCCTGCAGGGACACAGAAGAAGGCCCAGCAAGTAGTCAGGCCCTGCTAGCTTTTAGCTAGTCTGGTATCTATGTAATCTGACAACCAACTTCCTTGAAAACAGCTGCAATTCTCATAAAATATAATTAGTGAGCAGAGCCCATTGAAAAAAGGAGTAAAGTTGGAGCCACATCAAAACCCCCTGACTTTGGATTTTGGTTTTAGTTTTTGGTATTGATTTGATGTCTGAACAAAATACTTTCCACGTTTTGTTTTGTTTTGTTTTGTTTTGTTTTTTCATTTTAAAAATGGCTAGAATGCTTTCGGCCATGTTTACATTCTTCTAGAGGCTGCTTAATTTTCAAAGGTTATCACTGAAATGTGTTTGATGGTGGCTCTCATATGATGGAGCACACAGGGTTTGGGGCAGAGTCCTGGGTGTGTCCTACCCCAGCCCCTCTACACTTTGACTGTGAGTGCCTCGATTTGCTGCCTTAGAGAAGAATGATAACCCCTGTCTGGTCGATATTCAGGTGAGAACTCCCTGAGGTAGGGGATATAATCAGCTGAGTAGGGGATCCCAGTTAAATACCTTCAGAAATTTTTTGTGAAGAAAGTGTTACAGGGCAGAGAGAGATGGGCACCCCTGAGCCCCCAAACCTACCTACTCTGAATAGGTTCTGCCATCCACCACATCAAGACGAGACATGTAAGACCTTTAATGGAAAAGAACTTTAATACAATTAATGTGCAATACAGAAAAGACAAAGAATATAGCTTCTAAATCAAACACCCATCCCCTCATAGGTAAAAGTCTACCCAGAAGGGATTGGCCCAAAGCAAGGCCTAAAAACCTACCACAAGTCTAAAGCACCCATGAAAAACATATTTTTATATATATATATGAAAATTTTCCTTTAAACTCCCATCATTGCAAATACCCTCAATCCTTTCATCAGCTAGTACACATCTCTCAGAAGTGAGTGTGTCTGTGAGAGTGAGATTTCTCTTCTTTCCCTACTACCCATGCCAAAATGTTCTTCAGTAGTCACTGTGTATCCGAAACCAGGCCATACAGAATATTCCAGCGAAAAATTAAGCATTGCTTCATATTTTACCAGTCATTCTTAAGTCAGGCATCCATTTAAAAATGTATAAATGGTTGCTCTTAAATAAAAATTTGCATCATCATGATTTTAATAATTTCTATTACCAGAGAAGATTCCCTTACTCAATGGAATTGGTGCTTTGGACAGGAATCTCTATGTCATTATGAGGAAGATGAGGAAGGACCCTTTTGCTCAGATCCTACACATGAGAGACATCATAGTTTCAAAACCCCTCTCTCCTTGGGGAGCACTTTTGTGGTTTGGGTCTCTCTTTTTTTTTCTTAAGATTTATTTATGCATATAAAACTGGGGTATTGGCCAGAGGTGCAGGGCGGTGAGAGGCTTCACCAGAGACAGAGTGGGGAGCAGAACAGACCGACTGACAAAGTACACTGTTGAGGGGAGCAGCGGGCTGGTCGGGAGAGGTCTGCCGCATCCTGTGGGTCATCTCCAGGGCGGGGATTGAACTCATACTAAAGTGGCTTTAGCTTCTCAGTACTGTGCTTGAACCTGCTGCGCCACCAGGGAAGGCCCAGGTTTGGGTCTCTTTTGAAAAATATTTGACAAATATTGAACCCCTGAAATTGGTGCAATTGGGGGAAAAAATCAGGAAAAAAAATGAAAATGCCATCCTTACTCTCAGAGGGCTTATATTCCAAGTGAGAATATAAGATATATAGATACAAATGATTTACAAGGGTCAAGACTCCCTTTTACAGTGGTGGGAGTCAAAGGGGTACCATCAGGCTCGATCAACTTGTTATCGCTGACCTTCAGTCTTGAATGTTTTCTCTGTTGGCTTTTTCTGTGTTTTATAATCTGTAACATTTTCCCTGAAATTTTTATCACAAAGATGTGGCTCAGATCTGGCTTAGATTGTTCATCATTGTCCCCATCTGTAAATCAGGTGACTATCAAAATTATGTAAATCCTCCATAGCAACCAAATGGAAGATTATAATCAAATAAGTATCTGCTTGTCTCTATATTGATAAGGAAATGCAGAGCTCTGAAACACAGTTCTGGAGCTGAGCTCCAGCTGCAGAGCAGTGTTGCCTCTGCAGAGCCAGACCACGCTCCCATTTGGGGGCAGCTCTGGAATTACTTTTTCATTCACTGAGGAAATGCCTCCTTTGAATCCTTCACCCTTGGAAGGATACAGTGGTAAGCAAGATAAAGCCCTTGTTCACTTAGAGCTTCTGCCATAGAGGGCAAGACAAACAGCAAATAGCCATGGAATAAAAATTCAGGTGTTGAAAGCCACGAGGGAAGAAAGTCATTTGTGGGGGATACAAGGTGCTGGGTATAGTGTGTAGATAAGAGTACTTAAAACCTTTAAAAAGCTTTGGGGCGGAAATCCACCTAAAGTAACAGTGGCACCTGACCCAGCGGGGAAGTCACCCTCCAAAAGTGCTTCAGGGCAAATCTGGCAGGAAGGAGATGACACCATTTGGGTCCTCACATGCCCCACTTAACTCAGGAAGAGACCCAAAAGCAGAGACACAGAGACAACAAAAAGAGAAGTGATGTATTTACATGTGGAGTTAGAAAAGGAAGCGCCTAGAGAAAGGGGTCTCCTCTGCCCACCCATAGATGGAGTCAGCTGGGCAGAGACCAAGGTGCAATCAGAAATCACCTTCCCACCCCCCCATGTCTCACCAAAAGGAGTGGCCCTCTGTGCTCAATCTTGCTCAAGTCTACATGGACAAGGTGGCTCCACTTCACTCCTGTTTCCCCCAGGCCCCTCTCAGGGAATTGGGGGGAGTCCAGAAAGCCCCACTTTTTATCATTGAGTGGTCTTTAAGCACCACACAGTGGCTCCAAGTTTTCCCCTCACTCTTCCTCTTACAAAAGTAAAGATAATTTCACATACTCATGAAAGAATAGTAGCCTCATCATTGGGTCTATGTTATATCTCAGACCAATTATTTGACACATACACGAAATCCTATTTTTTTTAATTTTCTTAAAGCTTTAACTCTATTTGAACTTTCAAAGAATCAAGAATGGTAACCTCAAAATACTCCTTGTTGAGTGTTGTCAAGTCTTATGACTATTTCTGGTGAAATAAAATACTGATCTAAGTCATTGGTTTATTTTTCTTGTCGCTCTTAGAAGCTAGGTCTCCTCATTCTATAGATTGGTAGATTGAGGCAAAGGGAAGCTAAGTAATTTGTCCAAACTCATCTGTCCCATGCAGATGATGTCAACTGGACTTGGATTGTCATTCTTTCTTTCCCCACCCCCCAAAAATTTATTGAGTAGTCATTTTGCTGCATTAACCTGTCACAAATTATGTCTATCGATGAAACCAACCTACCCAAAAAGTACTAGTGAATGTGAGATATTACTATGTACTTATGTGATGAGGTGTACAAAGCTTAATACAAGGGGGAGGGGAGAGAGGGCAGCTTGATCGGTGTTATTGGAACTGGATTTGACTTGAGGCTAAAAAATGTTGAATCTAAACTTATTTTTCCACCCTGTTCATATAAGAAGCAGTTGTTGAAACTGGAATGGTTAGCCTGGAGAAGAGAAGACTCAGGGAGGGATTTGATAACTGTCTACAAATATTTGAAGAACTGTCATGTGGAAAAGAAATTAGATTTGTTCTATATGCCCCTGGGTGTGGGAGTGATGGGAAGAGTTCACACAACATAAGGTAGAATTTTCCAGCAAAATCAGGAACACTCAGGTGCTCTCTGAAAACTGATGGGTAGGATCGGAGAGGCAGTAGCCTCCCAGTCTAGTAGGATGCCTTCTGAGTGACATCTTGTACAAGGAAGTTGAGAGGAAGATGGGTGGATGGATTGTGTGGACCTAAAGATCTCTTCTGAAGCAGAGAATGTTATTACTTCATCAGTGATAAATGGAATGTCTATGAATACCAAACTGCTTATGACACTCCTATCCCTTTACAGTGTTTTCTGCTCTTAGAATTTTTGGATATCAAATCTTCAACTCTGCGTGTTACTTCTGGTGCTTAATTGATAATAAATAAGCCTCTCAAGTTGCACTTTATTTCTTGTTTGCTCTTTCTAGGTCTCCAGCCATTCACCAACTACAGCTTCACTCTTACAGCTTGTACATCTGCTGGAAGTGCTTCAAGTGAGCCTTTTCTAGGTCAGACACCACAGGCAGCCCCTCAAGGTAATTAAAAAATACCCATGATCTGGGAGAAGTTTTCATGTGGCATTTAAAAGTGAACTTTATAAGCTCTTTCCTAGCAAACAAGGAGGAAGGAACAAAGTTAACAGGTAAAAATAAAATAGCATTCTAGGTCACCCTCCTTCCAGTTTGGTTACCTCCCAAGGTAAATTGTGCTTTCATTTCTATAAGCCTTTTATAAACTTCGCTTTCTGTAAAAAATAAAAAATAAAAATACATATTTGAATAGAAGATTCCTCAGAAAGATAAGCCTTTAATATTTCTAATATGCCTCATGTATAACAAACACCATGCTCACCTCTGAGATTGACTAAGGTATCTGCCACACCCAAGAATTTGCACTCAAGTAGAAGTGATGGGGCAAGCCCCAAAGCTATCGGAAGAGCATCAGAAATGTGACAATAAAAAAAAAAAAAATGAACAGAATTCTTAGGTTCTTCTGAGGAGAGTAAGATTACCCCATATGGACATTCAAAAAGATGCTACCGGCAGATGCCTTCAGACTGGGCCATAACAATCAAGAGTTTTAACAAAGCAACAGTGGATATGATGTACAGTCACATGCAGCTTGAGGACATGCAGAAATACGTCACCTTGGAGGGAAGGTGAGCAAGGTTGACTACATTTAAAGTGAATTCCCCACATCAAAGAGATTTCATTGCCGTAAAAGGATACTGCCACACTGCCCAAGGAGCCATGTACCAGGATGTTTCCGGAAGCAGGTCTGTGTTTGTTTAATGTCAAATGGAACCAATCGAAGTGTCCAGGGTAGGGGAATCACTGTGTAAGTTCAAGTAGAGCCACATATGGACTTGTATGTAGCCCTTTAAAAGAATGGGATGAGCATACCTCTAAAAAGGAAGTTATAGACCACATGAATGTATAGTAGCTTTAATGTATAAAAACTCCCATAGAAAATGAGACTTATTTCTATATGTAAATATGTAGGAAATTCTGGAAGCATACACACTACTGATAACCATGCTCACCTTTGGGCTGGGAAGTGGTGTGGATGGTATCATATACCTTCAAGTGCTCAGAAGCTTTTATTAATCCTTATTATCTACCTGTTTTCCTTGTGGGGAAACAGAGGCATAAATAAGTTTCTTAAAACAGAAATATAATGTTAATTACCATTGTAGAGTCCTCAACAGTGTGTCCATTACTCCTCTAATGGAAGGTATTGCTGTATCTCGGAATATTAGACCTGAACTTCCTACCAGTAAATGGGGAATAAAATGGAAAATTCCGCATATGGTGCATATGGCTCCTCACCAGGAATTCACTAATGATGTTTTCTATATAAAGAATGTTTCATGTCAAAAAGCATAGTGCTCCTTTGAAAGGAAGAAACCAGCAGTGGATTTTTTGGAAAGGTAAACTATCAAATGGATACTTTGATGATAATGGATAATTTTTAAAGGATCTATCAACCAGGCTTGGCTGAAATTCAGGACTGATAACATAATAGGATCTCTTGTTCTACTTTACTCATTGGATCCATATATTTAAATTCTTAGAAAATATGCAGCTATTTTCCCACTTTTCTCAACAAGATTTCTTGAAAGGGCTCAGTTTTCATGACGTAAAAATTATAGCTTTCAACAGTGCAGAGAGTATGAGATGAGAAATGTTATCTTTGATTTCTTTTTTTAACCTTATGTACCTCTTCTTTAACCCAAATAACTGTGCTGAGGAATAATAAAATAAATGAACTTTTCTCTGTAAAAGAAATATGGATTTAGAAGCCATCTTCTGGCTAGGTAGGTGCCATTTGTGAGCTCTCTGTTACTTGGGCTCACAAGTAATAATATCAAGTCTATTGTTTACTGTAAAGAGAACACAGACAGATGTCATTTTAAATTAGTAGCCCAAATATATCTAGTTCTACAGTGCCTGTTTCCATGAATTGAACACAGTTTGAACATTTAATATTTGAATGTCCTGTGCTAATACAGAGAACATAAGAGAAACCATCCTTTGCTCTTCTTGTTTCTTTCTTGTTTTTAATCTTAAAAAAAAAAAAAGTTCATGCACATTACAACCTCACTGATAAACTGGACATAATTCTCTACAATTTTGTCCTCATAGAAAATTGTGTACCCTTAGTCAAATAGTGGAAAGAGTTTGAATTGGATTACTGCTCTCTCTTAGAACTGGTGCCAAGCTCTAATTCATTTTAGAGTTCAATCATGCAAAATTGCAGGCTGCTTTCCCCAGCATTGATAATGTGGAAAAGAAGACCCAACTTCCTCAGTTTCACTCCAGATTCTGTTCTCTGCTCTGCTTTTAACTGTTGATGCTCTCTTAGATTTTTCTACCACCACCCCCACTTTGTACTTTTAACCCACAGTTTCCCTTGGAGACCTCATGTACTGACTTTAATTCCTAATTCAAGCTGAGAGCAATTTTTACAGCCCCCACAAAGACTGCACTCTTAGATTCAAGACCTCTGTATCCACTGGTCTACTGGGTGTTTATATCTGGGTGTTTTTAAAATAATTCAACCTCTATATTTCAACACTTCAAATCCCCAGCTTGCTTTTCCTCCTCTTACCCTTTCTCAAATATCCACCTCATCACCTAAGCCCTGAAATTGACATTCTCATGGATTCTCTTTTAGTTAGATTATACATAGATTATAGTATCAGTCTTGATAATATCTTATTGATGTTTTAGACAGTAATATTAGTTATAAATGAAAATATTATTTTTATTAATGTTTAATCTTAAGGATTTTTTTAATGTTTCCTACTTTCCTGCTGGTATTACCTGAGTTGAAACCCCTATAATTTCCCTGAATCTTAAATTATCTCCCTACTTCTAGTCATTCTTGCTCTCTCTCAAATCCCCCATCCCAATTCATCTTTCCCTTTTACCAAAGTAGGCACATCTCAAGTCGTCAGTCACCTCCAGAAAATCCTACATCCTTGTAGGAAAGAAAAAAATTGACATCTTAGTAAAGCATAATAGAGCCCTCAAGTTTATTTTTTTAAAGATTTATTTATTTATGCATACAGAACTGGGGTGTAGGCCAGAGGTGCAGGGGCAGTGAGAGGATTCACCAGAAACAGAGTGGGGAGCAGAACAGGCCAACGGACAAGTACCCTGCTGAGGGGAGCAGCGGGCAGGTCAGGAGAGGTCTGCCGCACCATGTAGTTCACCCCCCGGATCAGGGATCAAACTCATGCTGAAGTGGCTTTAGCTTCTTAGTGCTGTGCTTTAACCCACTGCACCATCAGGAAGGGCCCTAGCCCTCAAATTTTTACTGCTGCCCAAGAAGAACTGTCAAGTCTTCAGGTTGTTCCAAGAAACATTTAATGCACTGGCCATAGTGAGGGACTTCCCATTCCAGCAAGCTTCCCCCTAACTCCAGGACTTCAGCCTAGATTTCTGTCCCCTACATCTTCATTCCATGAGCTCCTACTTTTTCAAGACTTAGCTCACAGATTTCCCCTTCTGTGACTCTCCCCTCTGACCACCCCCACTGCCATTCATCTCTCTCTTTCTCCCAGTCTTTGAGAGTTCAAATAGAATACTGTGCTTCCCTTTTCTATGATGAAAATACAGATTCAACAATCCAGCTAAATTTGTTTATATTCATCTTTATCCACCAGGATGCTATGCCATTGATTGGTAAGGACTAGATCTTTGTCCCACATCAACAATACCTAAAACAATTGCATCGAGTGTCACATGAAAAAAATTAACAAATAGTCAGTGGTCCAGAATTTAATGTTGTCCTGACATCCATTAATTCCACCAGCATCCAGGAGAAAGTTAATCATGATAAATGTTGAGGGTTTTTTCCCTATTTGAATAAAGGTATAGAGGGGCATAAGGAATGGGTCATATTACATGACACTCAAGATAAATATAAACACACCAGTACATGGTACCTTTTACTGGGAAGCTATTATTGCAAGAGATCCACTTAGATTTCCTTCTGAACTTCCCCTCTGATACCTTTCCACATGTTTACCTGTTCTTGCTCTACCTCCCAGCCCCCTTCTAGATTACTTCCCCTCAGGACACCTACCGCTTTCCCTTGACCTGCCTCAACTCTGCCCTTTATTATATAAAACAGGTTTTCTGATGCAATCAGTGACAGATTTGGGACAGGGCAGATTCTCCCCCTGGAACATAATTAGGCATCTCACCGATGTTACTCTAGAAAAGATTTCTTGTGGCTACCTTAATAAAAGTGTCTCTATATCATTATGCAAGTAAAAAACACTGCACTTACTCATGCTTTATACATTTCAAATTCATCATATAAATCACTGATGGATTCAACAGATGTTATCAACAGGAACAGAGCTGTCACCAGCTTCTATGTCCATGAACCTCAACTTTGATTGAAAAAGTGAAGCAAGCCCAAAACATCAGCTCCTCCATGTCCACGGGCAATAATGACTGGTTCAAATTGGAAACTAAGCAATAGCCTTTCTAGTGAGTACCTTGGTGATTATTAATGCAACCTTCCAAGTGAAAATAACATGACTGCAGGAAGCAGATTATGAATGAAACCTTTATGCTTTATATCTGAAATCAACAAATTAATGTCATCTTTAAGTCAGAACATTAATTAGGTAAGCATCTAGCAGCTGTTGGCAGACAAACCCAGACATAAATGTATTCCATGATTTGTAGATTTTTTTATGTGTCTAACAGAGAAGAGCTTTCAGAACAACATGGACTATTTTCTTCCCAGAAATAAGTGTTCCTTAGAAAAACCACCAAGTTTGAGCCATTTTGAAATTTATCTTGATTCTTTCGGGATGCTAATAAATTGAATTTGAAGGTCCTGAATTTTTTTCTTAGAAAAAAACTGTTGAAATCTTAACATTTTATTTAGGAACTTATACCAGAGATACAATCAACCAAAAATTATTGGCTAGGGAAGGCTAGTAATGAAATGAGTTTTTAAAAGCTGGAGTGTTATAATGTCTATGCAAAGAGTACCTAGATCACAGTATGAAATGGTAGGCTTGATCTTTCTCATCATTAGGTTTTTCACCAATATGTTTGTGCACCTATAAAGTGCTTAAAATTTTGACCTTGAATTACAGTTATTTGTGTACATGTTTACTTTTTATGTGCCATGGTAAACTCCTTGAAAGAATGAGCCACATCTTTGAAATTTCCTAGAACTGCCTAGGGTTCTTAACATAGTACTTTTTAGCAGTTATATTTACAGTAAAAGCACTCATTCAACATTTATTAGGCATGTGCTATGCATAAAGATACATTGACAAATAAGACAGAGACTGCCCCAAACCTCATGGAGCTGACTTTGTATTGAAACAGGAGAAAGGAGTATAAAAATAGAGATAATATCAAAGACAGATGTTTATGATCTAATTGATGTTAAGAGGGAAAGAAAAAGGTATATTACCAAGGGGAATGCACTTAGGATCCCTTTAGATAGATTTAATGTTATATTTAGGGAAGGTGGTCAAATAAGACCTTCCTGATGAGGTACTATTTACATACAAACTAATCTTTGAGAATAAAATGTGAAAATGCCATGGTGTCAGGAACTAAAATTTTCCAGACAGTGCAAGTGCAGAAGCTGGATGTAGGAAAGAGCTTAAAGCATTCTAGGAAGAGATAAGGGTCTGAGGTGGTTGGAGCTTCGTGAATGTTGAAGCAAATTGTGTCAGAGCTTGAAAAATGTAGGACCATCAATCATAAGGAAGTAGAATCATTATATGAATAAATTCAGAAGGGCTGTATATTTTATGAAGATTATGCTAGCTTATGCATATATATTACATATTTTTATAAAGATTAAGAAAAATAATAGAAAAAGGCAAGATTCAAAACACAGAGACCAGTTTAGAGAGGCTAACAGAAGTCCATAAGAGAAAAGAGTGACTTGGTTCAGGTGAGACCATAAAGATACAATGATATTCAGAGTAGAATCTGCAGGATTTGTGATGGGTTACATCAGGGGGTATGAAAACTAAAAACGTCAAAGACCCTTTTTCTATTGGTGTTTTATACAAGAAAATGCACAAGCTGTGATATTAATAGGATGGAGAGAGGAAAACCATGAGTTGTGTTTTGCATGATTTAAGTTTTGATCATTAGAATATTATATGGAAGTCTCAGGTATGCACCACTGAGAATCAGCATGTGTGTAAATGACACTAAGTTCACCGCTGGAAGTACAGTTCTACCTTTCATCATACCACTGGCCCCTTTAACTGGTGTACACATTTCCATCTTCCTTTCTCTTCAGCTAACTACTGATGAATCTTAGAGTCCAAAAGGTTATATTTTTTTTTTTAGTTCATCTGTTTGTTGTTTGTTTTCTTTATACCACATATAATTGAAAGCATACTCTGTTTGTCTTTCTCTGTCTGGCTGATTCCACAAATATAATACCCTCTAGGCCCATGTGGAAGGTTGTTGCTAATAGCAGAATTCCAGCTTTTATTATTCCTGAATAGTATTGCATTGTGTATGTCATATAAAAAGAAAACAATAGAAGCAATAAAAAATATAGACATTTATACCCAACTATATATTTCACCCCAAATAGGTAGGTGAAAAAAAAAATAGGTAATTTTGTCTGGATTTTTTTAACAACAGATTTAAAATATCAGTCTATGTGGTGTTGCTAAGGGGGCTACAATAAAACCTCATTGTGTTATTTTTACCAGGAGTTTGGATGACACCCCAACTCATCATCATCAGTTCTACAACAGTGGAATTATATTGGAGTCTCCCTGAAAAACCCCGTGGCCTCTTTGCTCAACATAAGTTGAGTAGTAAAGGAACCTCAGTTTTCCTGCAAGGCAGTGAGAAGCGGAACTTCACTGATAAAACCCTCTTGCCCAACAGCCGGTAAACTCAAAGAAAACCTTTCCAATCATAGCATTAGATACTTTGGGGGTGAAAAGGAGTGCTTCTTCAGCTGACATAATAGTGAATAAATTGGTTTGTGCATTCATTCATGAGCCATTCCTTTGCTGATGAGTCCTTTTAATCCATTTGAGACTAAATAATTACATTAGTCTTCAGAATACATGAAATTCCTTTAACATTTGAATAGTTGATTTTCTGTTTGACATGAAATGTGAGAATTTTTAAACATATAAAGCAGACAGAGTATCTAGCTTTGAAAAAGTGATCAAATTATTTTCAAAAACATGCATCTCTAAACTAGCAATAAAAGAGATTTAAAGAGTTTTGTTTAACATCAGCTACCTTTGTGTCTGGTATAATGTTTTCTCTATTTGCCTCACTATATATAGACATGAGTGGTTTTAGGGGAAAAAGTTTCCCATATTTGCAATTCATTCCCATTCATTTCTCAGCAGAGACAAAATACATTTTAGATCAACAGATGTTTTATTGCAGAGAGCAGAGATCAATTTAGTTTTATTGTACAGAGTAGCAGATCAATTTAGAAACATCTTCCTCTAAACATATTGTCCTGAACTCCAACCTATTTAAAAATGGAGATTCATTTGAACCCTCCACTCCACAATCCACCAGCAGCCTCCAAGACTTTCCAACAATCTTCAAGAAAAGCTACAAACTGTGTTAAAATTAAAATGAGACAGCTCAGAAACTGACTTAAGCAAATATTGCTTGTGCCTGTAAATCTACTAGTTTGGGGCAAAGCTTCTGAGCAGAGAGTTCAGATTTTAAACTTGTCACAAATGTGGGACTAAGAAATGAATAGAAAAATGATTGTTCAAGTCTGTGCTTTGACTTACCATGATTGTTCCTTTTGAACTATAGATACATTTGCAAGTTAGAGGCCACAACTGGAGGTGGTAGCGGCCCCAGTGATGGTTATATTGTGGAAAAAATTCTTCACCTCCCTGAAGAAATCCAGCCTCCATATAATATCACAGTAATTGGACCTTACTCCATATTTGTAGCTTGGAACTCCTCAGGTAAAGAAATAAATGCAGGTGTGAGTGTGTGTGCGTACATGTGTATGTGTGAAATATCTTAGAGGAGATTCATTAGAGATACAGTAAGAAATATGAATTTAGTAAACCAGGTCATACTCTTATCTCCTGGATAAAGATAAACAAAATTATCCAAACCCATTCCTGGGTGTATAATGCCTAATTATGTGCATTCAGTCATATAGACAGATGCAGTGTAGCTGTAGAGTGATGTAGATAAAGCTAGATAGATAAGTGTATACTTCTCTATCACAATACTTTCTTCCAAGGAGCAGAGCCTTAAAACCTTTCTTCTCATTGATTAGATCCAAGATAAGTCCTATGTATCTCAATGACCTTGAACATTTATTTCCATAGTGCTCCCTTGATTGAATCATCGGCCTGTATCATCCCTTCTGTATTATGTCAGTGAATGGGGGTGCTCAGAAGGAAGACAGTCCACTCTGCCATGAGCCTTGTGTTGAGACTGATTTGAGAGCTGAACTTTGCTTGTTTAAGCTTAATTCACTGGAGGCTCATAAGCTTCCATTGGGCCATTTTGTTTTTGGGTTGTTTTTGTGCTATAGTGCATTCTTATAGTTTGATGCCAGCATCATGCTCAGGTAAAATTCTGATTGCATTAACACTGTGTAGTGAAATTTGCTTGCTCTGTCTTTTAAAGTAAGGGCCATATACAAATAGAACTTGTTTCATTAATGTTTAATCCTGATAAAGATGCCAAACACCCTTCAGAAATACAATTTTATTTTATGTAATCTTAAAATGAAATAGAAATAAACTGTTATCCCTATCAGAATAAGTTTGGCCACAGTTCAAAGAAATACTGAAAGTAATTGGATAATTACTATTTTAGACCATCAACCCAGGTAATATAGTCATAAGGATAATTCAGAGGTCTAATATCTAAAACCTGAGTTCTCATAAACCATCATCCGCCTGATGTCATAATCTAAGATCAAAGTCAAAAGCATCTTGGTCAGAGAAGAAAACCTCTCGAGAGCTTGAAAAGCAAAAAAAAAAAAAAATTGCTCTAAGATATTTAATATAAATTATTTAATGCATCTTTGCTTCAAAATAAGTATACAACATCTTAAATTTGACAAAGATACATTGCTAGTGTGGCATGTATCTCAAAGTGCTGCCACTTTCTTCTAGATTTTAGGAATATTCTCGCACACTCTCCATTCTATCAATAGCGAAAACGCAGTTCTGCTCTGGGGCACATGTTCAAACTACGTGTGCCCTCAATCACTGATTTCCACTCTTATGAAATAACCTTGTTATCTTGTGACCTCTTAGCAGATTTCTCCTTGGCATGCGTTTAGTGTTATAGTCTTTTTGCTCCACAAAGTAAAATGAGGCAAAACAGAGTCATTCTGAAACCAGTTTCAGCCTATTGACTGGAGATTTCTCAGACTCAGCTCAAGGTCTTCAGCAATCAAGATTCCCTAATAATAATAGTAAGGGAAAATCCAGAATCATCAGCATTACTGATTTCATAACCACGTGACCAGAAAGTTCTGAGGTTCATCAAACTACTTGTCATTTTAATATTACTACAGCCACAGATTTTCACTGCTGACATGGAGACTTCACATGCAATAAGGATTTGAAAACCTTTCTAAGACAACCAAAGTAACATGAGAATCCCAGGCTTCTGCTCCCAGTAGTACCACATATTAGCTCAGCTTTTCCCACTGAGTCTTGGTTTTCTCCATCTGTAAAATGGAGATGATGATAGAATCCGCATGAAGGATTGTTGGACAGATAAAATGAAGTCATTTATGTAATGGGCACCCATTATCTGGTTCCTGTATGATTGTCTGTAGCTAGTGATGGCTAGTAGGGGATTGTTACTTGTGCCTTTAATTATTCATTTGACAATGTATTTGCTCAAGCATTTGCTAGATCCCAGGCTTCCCAATTTCAAAACGATAAAATGTGTACTGCAAGAGTGCGTTACTCAATTTTTAAGATTTCTTTCAAGTTGCCCATCATTTTGTCACCTTTTCATTGAACACCATTACATTTGCTGTGTTCCATGGACAACATTTCCATTTAGTGAGGAATCTTTGTGGAATAAAACACAACTTTCACTTTTTTTAATGTGTACTTTTCTATTATTCAGTTTTTATAGAAATTCTTTATTGTAGCACAGTGTAGGGGGATATCACAGAAATATTTCACACACTAACTCTGACCACGTAACCAATGGTTAATAAACCTATAATACCCAGACCTGTCAATCTTTTAGTTTCAGATGCACAAAATCCATTACAGAAACCCTGTAATATGTGAAAAGATTAAAATCTTAAATTAAACTTTTTTCTGGTGCCTGGAAGGATTTTGAACTCAGTAAGCACGCAGATGATTTTGACTTGTGTATAATCTACAGTTGATTTTATTGGAAAGTACCTCATGCTGTGTTTTGATTTGGATAATAAAAACATTTTTCTGCTCCTGAATAGTCACAAATATATATTTTAAACAGAAAGAAAACAAACTTGTAATAACTGGAGATTGTTTATTTTCTCACAAGCCAGAGCTTTCTAGTATTTGTGCCACCTCCATGCCATCATGAAATGATTGCATCGCAGCCGTTGCCAGACCTGCATGAACAGTAGAATCGCTGGGAATCGTATATGCAGATTCTCAGCCCTATGTTTACTGAAGACAAATCCCTGGAGTGGAGCCAAGGGATCTAGATCTTTTTTAAAGTTCCCCAATGACCTGGATGTTGTCCCAACCCAGCCACCAAGGGTCACAGCACACCAAGCAAAACAGGTTAATTATCATAATCCTCCAAAAACATGACTCAGGCCACTTTTCTGGAACGTCCAATGCCCAAACAGCTGATTTCTTCACATGTAATTGGTCTCGTGGTCAGTTTGGACAGTGACTTTACACAGTTAAATGGCAGGAAAGGAAAAAGTCTGTGTGGTTACTTGGCAACAAATAGTTCCCTAGGCAATTAACTGGGCTTTCAGTTTTCGGATTATTATTTCATTGCTCTACGTGAATTGTATTATTATATCCTACAAGCATAAATGGCCTCACTATATCTACGAGTCTGTGAATCCTATTAGTAAAGAGAGTGAGATCTAAAGAGTAAGTAGGGATATTCAAAGGAGGAGTGATTGTGATAGTGAGATCAAAATGCATTGCTATTACTTGTCATATTTGCCTTTTTTATTATACAATATGACTCTATTTATACAATAATCTCAAAATGTCTATTTATGTCTATTTTCTATCGTGTCTCATCTCTATTGGTTGTTGCTTTGGATATTCAAGTGCTGGAGGAGGGACGGTAGTTGTCTGTTTTTATTTGCCATTTGTATTCCTAGTATGTACCAAACACTTTGATAAGCGCTTTTCTTTCTTACTTCAGTTAATTCTCATGCAAACCCTGAGAGACAAGTAATATCATTATCCCTATATTAAAATCAGAAATTTGAATCTCAAAGAAGTACCATAATATACTCAAGGTCACAGAGCAGAGTCAAGATTCACATTCAGGCCTATTCTCTGCACTGCCTTCAAAGAACAGTTCCTTCCTGTCTTTGACTCAATACTTAAATCCAAGTCAAACTTTTTATTTATTATCCAAAATCTTGGACTTAGGATAGAGCAACTATGATTTGTGAAATTGTAGTCCAGACAGCCTAGAAAGCAGTGCTAAGTATCAGCAAAACCAAATGATTGTGGATGGGAGAATAATGATATTTACTGGCCCTGTCAAGACCAGAATTAATTGTGGAAATGGTGCCCCCTGAAGGGGATGTGCCCACCAGGCAATGGTCATCCCCTACAGCGTGAGGGAATGAATCATCAGAAGGCTTTACCTACCAACCCAAAGTCCAGGTGAACAGACATGACTCAGCGAGAACTGATCCCAGGTGCAGGAAGATCTTAATTAGGTGGGAGAGGGAAAGCATCATTTCTCAAACACCTACAGAGATTCAAAAACAAATTTAAACCTTTAAGTAGCCATTCTCTCAACTCCCGGGTAAATGTTGGTTCACTTTATATCATTACTTTATAAATGTCTGTGGTAACATTATAAAAACACTCCCAAGTTTTATACATTTTCATAAGATGGGGGCCTCCCTGGTGGCCTCGTGGTTAAGTCTCAGTGCTGTCACCACCACAGCCTGAGTTTGATCCCCAGCCAGGAAGCTGACCCTCATATATAGCACGGCAGACCTCTCCTCTCCTGTCGCACCTGCTGCTCTCCTCAGTTTATTTCAGTAAAATCTACTTGATGTGCTCCTCTTCTGTCTCCTGTGCTTCTCTTCTCTTACCCCCTGCACCTCTGGTTTACACCCTACCTTTTCTATGCAAAAATAAATTTAAAATTTTATTTAAAAAAGATTTTTGTGAGATGCACTCCTTTGTATATCATTTACACCTCCAGGTCAGATGATTTGCAAACTACATAACCTCGTAAAACATTGAGCTAATAGAGAAACAAAATAATAAGCTTCTAAATTTCTCATTCAGGAAAACATAAGTCAGTTTTGGATTCTCAGCTGTTTAAAATGATTCCGACATTTGAGTTGCCCCACACTGACTCAGACTCACACACATATTCAGACACATGCCCACACACAAAGGCAAATGCATGTTCCTTTTTGAAAGACAAAAGCAGAACACATACACTTCCTTTCCAGTGCCCCCATGTTGTCTTCTGGGGGTTACTTTCTTCACATGGTTTAGAAAAGGAAATACTGGTTTCTTGGGGAATGGCTGCACTATTTTAGCTTCCTCGTGCCCTTTGGCCTTTTGCTCCCTGTCTCTGAACTTCAGGCTTCTCATCTGTGAAAGCAATATTAAATGCGCACCTCGTACTATCGTTATGTGAAGTCGGGAGACAACCTTGTAAAACATTTAGTGGACACTGGGTAGATGCTGGCCATTATTCTTCAGATTTACAGACAACATAAACCAGGTTTGTTTATTCCTAAGCATTTCTTCTCACCTTTTACCAGCTTTGAACCAGAGGTCAGGACTTACACATTCACATTGAGGGAGCAAAGGATATATTACCTCAGTCGGTGGAAGAATATAGAAAATAAAGAGGCAAATACTTCATGGGACATAAATGATTTCCTCAGAATAAGAGTGGAGAGAGAGATGTCCCTGCTGTTTGAGAAGCCAAACATTAAAAATTATTTAAACTCTGAAAGTAATAATGAGCCTTTCTAATTTATCAAGGTGATGACTATATTTTGAACTATCTTCGCCCTTAATCATGTTCTAATTAACGATGCTGTTGAATTCAACATGCAGTTTTTCTAACTGAAAATGGGGAGTTATTTAGGCTTAACGCATAATATCGAACACTGGTGTTTTTCTTGTCACATTTACCTCGTAGTCCATTAACGAAAAGAAGTGGTAACAATTCTACTGAAATCATTTCAATTCATGTTGCTTGGAAATTTAAATGCTTTTATAATCAGGTTTTGATTAAAGGGTAGCTAGCCACAATCTGGCTTGTCTGTAAGTATCAGACACCTTCGTATTCAGCGAGCTCATCAGCTCCAGAATTGCATTAGATAGTAGCCATTCAAAGTCAAAATTGGCATTAAGCTTTTTAAAACTTCATGTGGCATTAATTTGGATGATTCGACAATGACCATTGTCTCAGTTTTCTTAATTAATATGTGCAAAAACCAAGTGACAAGCAGTAGAGAGTTTCAGAAAAAAACTATAAAACTCGTTTGAACAATGTGTGAGGTTTTTTGCATATTAATAATCCTTTTCAGCTTTCTTGAGGTATACCAGACTAGTAAAATAGTAATATATTTATATATACAACATGATTTATAATACACAATATACAAGTATTTTGTGGAAGGAATCCCCCGTCTAATTAATTAGCAAAGTCATCATTCCTATAGTTACATTTGCCTTTGCTTCCTTTTTGGTGAAAACATCCAAGGTTTTCTGTCTTAGCAAATTGCAACTTTACAACACAGTACTGTCAACTGTAGCTGCCTTGTTAAACATCAGGTCCTCAGACCTAGTCATCATGGAGCTGAAAGTTTGTACCATTTCGCAGCCCTCTCCTGTTCCCCACACACCCCAGCCTGTGACAGCCACCATCCTACTCAGTCTCTTGGGAACAATCTTTTTTTTATGCCATATAAAAGTGACGTCATGCAGTGTTTTTCTTGTCTGTGCCACTTTGCCTCCAGTTTCGTCGTGTTGTTGAAAATGTCAGGATTTCCTTGTTTAAGACAGAATGCTATGTTACTGTATAGAAACCACAATTTCTATATCCATCCCTCTGTTAAGGACATTAAGGTTGTCTCCATATTTTGGTTAGTAAATAATCTGTACTGAATGTAAATATAGTTATCTCTTGTAGGTATTAACTTTATTTCCTTTGTCTCTATGCCCAGATGTGGGAGTGCTGGATCATATGGCAGTTTTATTTCTGTTTTCCTGAAGAACTTCTATAGTGACTGAAGCAGCTTACATTTCCAACACAGCACAGAGGTTTCCTTCCTTCACATCTGCTCCAGGGCTTGTTACTCTTGTCGTTTTGATAACATAATCCTAACAGATGACGCTATCTCCTTATGGCTTCCCTTTGGGTCTCCCTAAGAATTAGTGATTTGAATAGTTTTTTATGTCCTTATTGGTCATTTGTTTATCTTCTTTAGAAAATGGCTATTAGGATCTTTTCTTCATGGTTGATTGAGTTTTATTTTTGCTTTTTGTTTGTTTGTGTGTGTTTTGTTTTTGTTTTTGTTTTGCTATGGAGTTCTGAGTTCCTTGTATATCTTGGTTATTCACTCCTTCTCAGACAGGTGGTTTACAAATATTTTCCTATATTCTATTAGATTCATTTTCATGATGTTGATTATTTCCTTGGCTGTGTAGCTTTTTAGTTGGATGATGTTCCTTTTATCAAATTCTGCTTTAGTTGCCTTTGTCTTTGGTGTTTAAGAAATTTATCTTACTTTATTGATTTTTATTATTTTAATCCCTGCACTTTACTGTATTAATGTACTGGTAACACTGGTTTACAACACTTTCTGATTCAGAGGAGCAGGCCCTTTTCAGCTGTGTGTCACCATACCATAGCACACCAACCATGTGGGCACCCTGGTCCTCCATAACTCCCATCTGCTCCCCTTTCTACCCCCCACCACCTCTCTCTCTGGTAGACTCAGTTCTACCAGATCTCCAGGGTTTGTTTCATTTAGCTTTGCCTATTCCTTTATTTGGTTTCTCTGTCCCCCACATATGAGTGAAATGACCTGGTATTTGTCTTTCTCCTTCTAACTTATTTCAATTGACATCACCCCCTCCAGTGCCATCTATGTTGGCACGAATGGCAAGAATTCATCTGCCTGTACAGCTAAGTCATGTTCTGTAGTGTCTCTGCCACACAGGCCCCGTCCCTTCATCAGACTCTGAATACTTATCTTGCTTCCCTGACTCAGCTGCATTGAATAGTGCTGTGATGAGTACAGGAGAGCAGTGGTCCCTTTGATTGAGTGAGTTTGTGCTCCTTAGGTAGATAACTAGGAGGGTGACTGCTGGAGCTCGTGATCGATCGAATGTGTGGAAGACCCTCCACATTGTCTGCAGTCCCAGCATCACAGGAAGCTACTTCTTCTCCACATCCTCAGCACTTATTATTTCTGGTCTTTTTTTTTTTTTTTTATGTGGGCCATTCTGACAGGTGAAGCATAGCATTTCATTGTGGTTTTGGTTTGCATTTCCCCACAATGAGCATTTTTTTCATGTGCTTATCTGCCTTCTGTAATAGACAAACACATAAACAACTCAATGCAGTTTGTCCTATTGTTTTTCCAAGTTTACTAATGAGAAGACTCAGTGGAGATATTATAAATTATTTTCTCTAGGTTATTCATCATGCAGCCAGCAAAGTACTACAGATATCACAGTGGGTTCCTCTCCAAATTCTGTGGCCACAGTCACTGTGATAGATTGTCTCACTCTTTTTTAGCTAAACACTGCAGAAAGAAAATGATTTTTTTTTCTGAGTTCTACTAAGATCTAGTTCAAAAGCTAAATGAGATTTGGTTCTATAACTAACATGAATGAGGGCAGAGTAATTCAAGAGCAATCTATTCAATGATACAAAAGCCTCATTTTATTTTCTGCTTAGAACTTTGTGGAATGAAATTTATTTGCCCTTGAGTAAACTGATTCATTGATTCATTTTAACTAACATGAAAATGTTTACCGACTTCTACTCAAGGACAAGCATGATGCTGGATACCTTCAGAGTTATAAAGAAGAGTAGAGCATTGCACCTCCTGCCCAGAATCTTACTATCTAGTGCATAAGAGAGGACAGGAAATGATAACTATTTTTTAATATGTAGAATCCCTATACACGGGAAGCTATGTGAAATGCCTATATAGTGGTTTGAATGTGTGTTCAAATGCATCCTGCTTCATCATTCTATCTCCCTCCCCATCAAGGACATAGCCAAGATACCCCCATCTATACAAAGGTGAATTTAGGCTGATTTGTTAAAGCATTATGATAAGCGATAAGTAGTGTTTTGAAGTAAACGTGACTATTACACCGTATTGGTAGTTTTCCTCTTAGAATTGTTCCTGTTCCAGTTCCTAAAAAAAGATTTTTAAAAAGGTTTATTTGATTGACTTGTCCCATTGTAAAGTATGCACCTGCTGTGAAATGAAGCCACAGAGAAAAAAAAAAAGTTGAATAATTTAACTTTTTTATTTGTAAAGATAATCAAGGTTTTTCTGATTACATCTTAACTTCATAAATGTTAAATAACCTATCAGCATCTAGTTGTTGTAAATTATGAAAAGGAGCATTGCAAGGAATATTAACCAACGAAATCCTTGTTCTTTAGTGAACAAGAAAATGTGTTATGGCAGCTTGTCACTGTGCGACTGGTAACTTTGACACCAAATAACAAAACTGCCATTTGCACTTAGGGTAAATTGGTTCACCTGAGCTTCCCCTGCTCCTCTTGCTCTGACATAAATTTATGAACTCGGGAACTAACCCAGTCGTGTGGCTCCCCAGCTGACTTTAACAAATATGCCCATTTCATTTCATTTAGTCATCAGAATGCCAGGGTGCTGGGTCGTTGCAGACTCACTGCAGATGGTACCAGGTTTGCAGGGACACAGGAGGCTTTCCTGTCACAGTCCCAGAAATCAAGATGGGGAGGGGTACTCCTTCCTAAATGCATGTCAGGTTTGACATGTTCATGGGTTCAAGGGACATTTTTATTTCGGTGCATCATAAGTACATGGAAAGGACATTTTTTTCTGATGAAGCAGATGCGAAAAAATACATTTTCTAGGTTCATGCTTTGAAGAGCCCATGTTTAAACCTAGATCAAGATTATGTCTATATCAGAAATGTGGGTGGAAGAGCAGTTTTTTTCTTTCCCCTGACCTCTAGGAGTCCAGTCCTTTTTAACAGAGAAGTTTCTAGAAGCAGACCTACAGATAGAGACTGAAGACAGACAATTAAGTGCAGCCTCAGGGCAGTTGGAGTGAAGAGCTCTCTCAATGACTGCTGAGACTGATAACAGTACTTCATAGTGTACCACTTGGTTATATATCCAAGGACACATAAAAGTAAAGCTCGGTGGCAAAACATTAAAGATTTTTGCTGGAAGAAATATAACATGTTTGGTATTGGAAAAGCAACTTTGCATAAAAGATGGGTTCAGTAAGTGTCTGAGGACACGACATGAGGGTCCATGAAAAGCATCACAGTTTTTTGGTTTTTGTTTTTTTCAGTTTTGTTCCATTTCATTTTGTTCAGTAGAGACATCTATCATTTATTCAGCTCTTTTGCTGTCACAGGAGTGTACTCAAATATTTCATATATATTCTCTAACTTAATCCTTAGAGCTGTTTATGAGGTGGCTCCAGATATCATCATGTTAGAGGTGAAGAGAATGGCATTCATGGCAGTCAGGTAATTGGTCAAATTGTCTAAAACAAGGGCAGAGAAGGGATTTGATTTCTCTGACTCCATCCTGTGGTTTATGTAGTTCAGTGAGAAGGATGGCATACTTTTCAAATATGTGAATGTAAATTTTCTCTACAAGATCTAGCACAGGAACAGAGAAGACAAAATGAGCGCCTCATCCCAGGGGGGCCAGCAACACAGACTAACGGAATCTTCTCAGGATTGTATTTTGTCTCAGGTCTTAAGTTTTCATCTTTAAGCACTCCTGCCAATTTGGCATTGTATTCCAGTGTGTTTGTCTTCATCCAAAAAAAATAATGTGTCATGTAATTTATCGTCTGAGGAGACATTCTCTAATCTCTTTGGCTAAGAGTGATGTTCAGGGTATTAGAGCCATCTGAAGACACTGGCCAATAACAGCTTCCATGTCCAGGCACTTCTTCCTCTACTTTGTCATAAATATGTGGGCACCAACTGAAATCTTGATTCCTGTAGCTGTATAGGCTGGAACAAGGTAACACTAAGGGGACAGGCCAAACATGAGATGGGATGCTGGGATGCTTGCTATTCTAAGACAGTCTGGATGGACATTTCCATAAGCATATCTTGCTGACAAAAGATCAAATTGCAAACTGAGAGGAGCCCTAATTCGCTCGTCAGTCCCCTTTACTACTTCAAGCAATAGTCTCTATTGAACATTTTCAGTTAAAAAGAAAAGCCTGAGCAGAATGCATTTTTATTTCCCTCACATAGAGGACTTAGGTTTTCCTCAGCAATGAGTGAACAGAGAACTTTAGATGGTCTCTGTAATCAGTTCTCTTCATTTTAAATAATAAGGTCATGTTGTGAGCAGTATAAACACCCCTAATTTTTGTCTTCCAGTTGAGAATTAGGCCTTGAAGAATATCTTCTGAATAATCCAGCATGTGTATTCATGATGCCATGCAAGAGAAAGACAAATTTATTTAAATTTCAAAAAATTAGTCTTTGTTGTGATATCTTTTTTCTTCGTGGACAAAAGTAATAGAGATTTGTCAATTATCTGAGACTGAGGAGAAACCTCAAGAGCTAGCCAACCTCTCATCCTGTGTCTAAGGAACATTACCCACCAGGAATTGATATGAAAGTGATTATGAGACGCTACAGTGAACTGTATCATGAGTAGTACCTGTATTTGCTTGACATAAGTTGGTCAGCATAAACTTTTTCTGCTGTTGAACAGTTAGTTCACTCCAAGGCAGCTGGCTGGTGACAGTTCTCAACAGCACCTATTGTTTTCTAGTGTTGTGATTTTTAGGAAGAAAATCCACAGCCAATTTTTATAAACAAGGAACAATGGAATTACGTTGGCTTCCTTGCACTGATCCATCGGTGGGGGCTCCAGTACCTCATCCCATTTCTAGTCTATTTAATGAGTCTTCATTCCATCTGTATATGTTCTCTCAAAGTTATCTTTTCATTTTCACCCCCAATATGCTAATCTCCTTTAAGTCTCCATCATTAAGGGAAAACAATAATATAGAGGCATAAACATGTTACCAGATGGTCCTCTGTTCAAGCCCAGCTACCTTAATTAACTAATGTGAAACCTGTAACAAAATACTTAACTCCTCTGAGTCTTCATTTTCTAATATTTAAAAAATAGTAATAATATTTACCGTACAGTTTTGTCATGAGACTTTATTCATTGACTCAGTCAAATCCATCATTCATTGAGCTTCCTCTCACCAATGAACACTCCATGAATATGCCATCATTCACTGAGCTGCTACTTTGTGCTAAAATCTAGACATCAGAAGTGCATTGGGGTCAAGAAACAAGTCCCTGACTTATAAAGTTGAAGTGCAAGTGGTATTAACTGAGGTTATTAAAGCTGTCTGGCATACAGCCGAATCCAGTGAAAGGACTGATCTTGTTTGTGTAATTGCTGTGACCTTAGCACGACACTCCAACTGATAGCCCTGCCTCCTGCCTCTCTCACTTTCCATCCATCTTTGCCCACCAGCATCTCCCCGTCCTAAAATATAGATTAAATCATATTAATGTTTTCAAAGTCTCCTTGTGGCTGATTCTATATAAAGTCCAAATTCCTGGAGGAAATAATTGCTAACATTTAGTGAACACTTGAGATGGGCTTGAAGAAAGAAGGGTCTATTCTAAGCATGTTACTCTTAAATTCTCTGCTGTAGGAAAATGGAGAAAGGAAGCCCCAAGAAGAGGAAGAGGTTGGGTAATACAAAAAAAAAAAAAAAAAAAGATAGACATAGTCTCTATTGGTTCTGTTGAAATTGAGATCTCTGAGAAGAAATCTGTTGGAAATATAAATGTGGAATATAGGAGAGATATAAATCCAGAGATGATAAGTGAGGAATCCATGGTAGGAGTAGTTTAAGCTACTTGGACAAATGGAACAGACAGTTCAACAAGGATGCTCTAAAATTCTATTTAAAACTTGAATTCTCCACCTGAGGTGCCAAATTCAGACAATCTAGCACTTTTCCATGGGCAGTCTTCTCACTCTGATCAGTATTTCCTTTGGAGACTCCTTGTTGTCATCTGTCCTACACAAAATTCCCAGCATTCTGACATGTTCCTGCTCTTCAACTCCGTATGCATGGGGCCTACATCCACAAAAGGAAAAACTACATTTCTCTTTTTAGACCTCATCTCTTTTAGGTTATTGAGTCCTGTACTGTCTTCCCAGTGTATAGATTCATTGTTTCTGTAGCAAAGACAAGCTTATTTACATGCTACAAAGGTAAATAATTAGAGGCACAAAGGTTGTAAAGTATCAGATCATTGAGAAAATTCAGTGGGAAGCTCCATTACATTCTTTGTTGAAGGATCCTATCTTCGCCTTGAAGACGTGTGCATATTGTCCGTGACCAAATAAAACTTACAGGATTTAATTATGACTAGCCTGTAAAGAGGCTCAAGTGACAAGACCTTCTTTCTTTAGGAAACCTTGTAAAAAATGACAGTTTTTGAACCAAAATTTGATATGTATTTAGGTCCATAAGTCTCACTGACAGAGTGGACTGTCCTGACTCCATAATTAATGCACTAGGAGTTCTCTAGGTAGACTGTGATTTGGCTAGTTTATGGGCTGTTATGTCAAGGATCCATGTCAGACTGGATGCATACACAATGCCTACAGAAAAATTATTGTCACAAGCAAAACTGGTAGGATATTTTTTTTATGTACTTCAGAGTAAGTAAGCCTAGGGAAAATATATGACACCATTTCTAATTGCCTTATAATTTTTAGAAGCGAAACGTGACTTCATTTTTACTTGCCTATATTTTTGTATAGAACTATTCCATTTCACTTTGTTTTTGAAAACAGGTGATACACATTTTTCACCTTTGGAATATGCATCCTGTTATTTTGCAGCTTAAGTTTCACATACCTTTTAATTGCTATGTTAAGCAATAAATTGTCTAACGCTACAGCCTAAAATTTTAAATAGACATCGTTAAATCTTAAAGGACAAACATTTGTTGACCGTTCTTTATGGCATACATAAATGCTTTTATTCTCTCTCTCTCCTTCAAGGGATTCTCATCCCCAAAGTGCCTATAGAATACAACGTCTTACTCAGTGCTGGAAGCCCAGCACCTCGGACTTCCTCTGCTAGTCATCACCAGTCCATCCTTCTGGAAAATTTGGCTCCATTCACACTGTATGAGATAAGAATACAAGCATGTCAAAATGGTAAAAGTCTTTCAGACACTTGTCCTAGTCTTTTCATCAAATGTATTTTATTAAAAATTTCATTAAAAAGGAATTGATTCTCAGTTCAAATACAAAGACTAACATTTCATTTCTTATTTGTGCTGGACTGTTTACCTAGAAAAATCAGAGCCTGGCATTGAGTGAAGCATTATGCATTTCTGCACATTAAATCATGAATATTTAAATACATTAAAATGGTGGTTTTGCAAAGTCTTGTTTTATAAGACTCTTGAAAAGAAAAACACCTTGATCACATAAAGAGAATCACAGGTAATATAAAACAAAATGGTTATTACAAAGAAATCATAAAAAATGTTCTCACCTTGATTCTATTTGAGTTTTATGGGGTGGGAGCGGGCAGTGGATGGGAGATGTTATTCAGAAATCGAGGTAACACTCAAATGTCTCTTGCACATTTTACAGTCTGCTGAGTCTTGGGTCATGTTCCTCAACTGTCACCTTAAGTAGATTAGACTGGTGGTCAGTGACATGCTCATCCACCTGTATGGCCTTAGGAAAAGTCTCTCCCACTCCCTTATCTTTCCAAAAGTTGTATGACATATGACACTCAGTTGTAAGAGAAGAAAGTTGTGCCTTACCTTGGCATACAGGATGTGTTGTTTCACCTTAGATTAAAGAAATTGACCAATCTTTCATTTAGCATGTAATCAGAATGTCCGTATTACATGCCTTTCGGCACTTCTGTTTCCTATCGAGGCCTAGTCACCAGACAGTTGGTTAGGAATTGAGGTCTGCAATGTTGCTATTCTTCATCTCCAAAATTGTCACTTTGCCTACATGGCTCTACAAATTAGACTAACTATTTTGGTTTGAAGGATACTGCTTTCTCCAATCAAGGCTTCAGCTGATCAACTTGGAAGTAACTTTAACTTCACATTTTCTTGATTTAAGTGCAAAGTCAACTTCTGCATCTCTGTGTCCCTGAAATTGTGGAATGAAGATATAATATCCTCCAAATTGATGGTTTGGTTCCTGTGTGTTGAGAGAACAGTCATTATTTTAAAGTATTTAAAAACATCCCCTCCCCCCCAAAGATGTAACAACATATAAAATATGCAGGTCACACTCTCACACACACATACACATGAATTTCAAGAACATTATCACTTTAAATGACTGCAATAAACTAGAGGAACCTCAGTTCAAACAAGCATAAACTTTATTGACTTGCTTATACAACTATCCACTTTATTAATGGATTTTCCAAAAATGGTTCCCTCTTTGTTTAAATCCTATAGAGATTTATAGTACTCACCAAATGTAGTTGTGCAAGTGTGTATACAAAAGTATGAAAGAAATTATTTTGTGACATCCTTAGCCTTCATTTGCATATATACCATTTCCCTGCTTGACAAATTACTAAAGGTCTTATTTCTTTTTCAAGGAGGTTGTGGAATTAGTGATAGGAGGTTTGTCAAAACATCTGAAGCAGTCCCAATGGATCTAGATGCCCCCGTTCTTAAGGCACTGGGATCAGCTTGCATAGAAGTTAAATGGACGCCACCAAAAATGCCAAATGGAGTCATCACCAACTACTTCATTCACAGGTAACATCAGCTATGACTAGTATTGTTAAGAATTTAAGAAGGTTACTATTCTCAGCTTGCAGAATAAATACATTTATACTTCCACAGCTGGTAGGTGGGAATTCATCTTTTGGGAGCACCTACTGGAGTGTAGACTGGTGCTGGAAACTTCTACACATGATCCAAGCAAAGAAACAAGTATTATATGACCTTTGGGCTTGAGTCCTGTCTGAAGGGTGATACCTTGAGACCACATCATCTGGTGTTTGATAAAATAGTGACTGCTAGAGCTTCAGGTACCAAGGGAGCATGGTCATTCCAGAAGATACCAGGTTCATCCTTCTGAGATAATCACCTCCCAAAACCCTCACCTCCTGAAATACATCACCTCGAGGGGGTAATATTTGAACCCATGAATCTAGATAGTCCACAGCAGACACTGGCAGACATAGGATTTGCAGGTGAAAACTCCCTCTTCCAAAAGCAACACGCTGACATAAGACAAAGCGCACATTTTTCAGCTCTTCATCCTCACTGCAAGGCATTTGTTAGCTCCTCCAGCAGGCTGTTCATTCCCTTGCTTGACCCTGTGACCTGCCCCGAGTGCATCCTGAAACTCTGTGGCTTCTGTTACAAGTTTAGTTACTGAAACTCTTTGATTCAGATCAATCTGCAGAGATGAACTCAGGCCCTATAGGAATATTATGGAAGGAGACAGTGTCATTGCATTTCTGGTTATGTAAACGACAAGGCCAAAATGAGCAAGCCCAGTTCCTCCCCAGCAAACATTAATTTGAAGAATAATATTTCTGATTCAGATACACATGAACACGCAAAAATGGCTAATGTGAATTTACATTTTGGGATAAGCACATTAGTGGAAGCTCTCAAATGCCCATCCTCTTGGAATAGTTTTCTTTCATCTACTTAATGCTAATTGTATGAGAAAAGCACATCAAATTCCTATTCTGAATAAAGGGAAATAAAGTATCTGTTATAGACCAGGACGTGGCTTCACTCTGTTAGTTTTGTAAATAAAACTCATGATTACAGTGACTATTCCTTGGCAGTTCTGGAGAGGGAAAACAGGAAATCTAATGCAGAAAGCCCGTTTCAATGAAAAATACTGTAAATTGAATTTGACAGCATTTGATGGCATTTGATTATTCTAGTCACAGCCAAACAATGATATAAAGAGTAATATGAAACAGAATGTGTTACTGCCTAGCAGACTCAAAAGCAATAAACCTTCCTCCAATGTGACACAATCACTTCACAATCATAATTGTAGCCTGTTTGATACCTCTGAGCACAGCAGAAGGGCACTGACTGACATAGATACATTTTGTTTTTTATTTAAAGTGAAATGAAAATGGTCCACTGGGGCCCCAGATACCATCATTATATTCACCTACATAGGCATGAATCACTTGGCAGTTATTTCAGCTGAAGTTTAAATGTGCTTAGACAACAACAATATCAAATTTTTCTTAGATAGCTGCAAAAAAAAAATCAGAAATTTGTAAGGACAGAAATAGAATGTAGACACATAGTTCTTTTTCATTCTGGGACTGCAGAGAGCCCCATATATAGTTATAGCCACAAGCCTGCAGTATTTCTGGGGAGGTGATGGCATGTAATTTCTGCTTCATCATTTGACCCCAGTACCCCGCTTTCTCCTAGCACCACAGAAAGATATTCTCTTAGTTCCAACCAAAGACAGGCTTTGGCCTATGCAGATATTTTCATTAAATTGCCGGAAGCCAACTTGCCAATCCCATTTTGAAAGGTTTTTCACTCTGGTCTTTCTAAATCCTCAAGACATTTCCCCTCAGTGCTTTTTTTCTAGGTTCTAAATATTGCCTCTAGACATCATCTATTAAAAAGTATCTGCTTTAGTAAAAAGATAAGATGATTCTAGCTTTCAAAAGGAAAACAAAACCCAAAATCAACTAGTTAAGGACAAGACTATTAATGTGAGTGTTTCTGTTTAGTTTATCTATTAATCTGCCTACTTTGTTGACTAAGTGAATTACGTAGGAAAACTCTCCTACTTTGCAACAAGATTTGTGTTAGTGCTTCGCCATCTGTTTATTGATGGGGTATCGGAAAAACACCTTTGGGTTTTCTCCTTTTAGTAAGTATAGTTTGTATAATACAGATTCTTCAGTATTCCCCTCGTATATCTCCAAGCTTGTAAATTGTAAGATCCAACTTCCATCTGCAGAATCCACCAGACATTCTTAGAATTTCATAGAATGACCTCTCACTAGGAGTTTCTGTTTTAATGGAGACAGTATTGTATGGGATTTGTTTGTTTGTTTGTTTATTATTTTTTTAATTTATTTTTGTGTTCAAGGGCTTGAGTGCAGGGTATAGGTCAGATTTCTGAGCGAAAAACAGAGTAGAGAGGATCCACCAGACAGAGAGTGGGGAGCAGAACAGGTGGATTTACTAAAATACACTGCTAAGTGTTGCTGACACTTAAACCCTAAGCCACTGGAGGGACCCTTTTATGGGGATTTAATCTCAATATATCACTCAAAATACTTGGGAATGTGTAAAAGATCAAAATATACACAAACACCCTCTAAACGATGTAAAAATACAAAGAAATTATAAGCTAAGTGTCAAGAAAGTTTTGAAGGAAAAAATTGGAGATCATTTCAAATAGGCAAGGAACTGCAAACCTCAAAGAAATATTTATGCAATCTGTGTTGTGTGGAAAGATAGACATGGACTTGGAGACAGTTACTATCTACCATGAACTATTAGCTCTACTATCAATAATCTTTATTATAGTAGGAGATATAAGTCGAATTAAGCAAATCAACTAAAAGAGCTACACAATGTGAGAATTACAAACATTACCATAGAAGATATTGACTCTGTCTTTTATAATTTGGGGACAGTTCACAAAGTTGATGTCATTGTGTTTACAAAATAAAGGCTGAATGACAATGTTAGAAATATATTTGCTGGAAAGAAGTTTTAACAGAACAGAATTTTACAAAGGTAATTCTATCCCTTCTCTATGATTTACACAGGGGCAAATAGAATTTCCATCAGTAAAATTAATTCATATACATATATTAATTCATACACATATATGTGATATATATTATTCATATACATATAAGTGATATATTATTATGTGTATATGTGTGATACTTTCTTTACTGCTCTTCATTTTCTTTGTGCATTTGGAGATACATGTCATTTATTTTAATGACTCATGATATTTTATTTATATTATATAAAATAGATGTGTACCACACATTATTTAAGCACTCCCCTAGTTGTGGTTAAATAGGGGATTGCCCTAAGTTTCATGATAACAGCAATCTGACAAAAGAAATTCTTACAATTAGCATATGGATGATTAATCTTAGTACTAGAAATAGAGAATCAAACTTTTGTGAATTTTTAGATGTTACTCAATTGTCTTCCAAAAAGGATATATAAGAATTCTGATTCTGGGCCCTCCTTGATGGCAAAGGGGGTTAAAGCACAGCACTAAGAAGCTAAAGCGACTTCTGCATGAGTTCAAATCCTACCCACCCCGGTGGTGACCACATGACGCAGCAGGCCTCTCCTGACCACTGCTCCCCTCAGTAGTGTACTTTGTCGATCTGCCTGTTCTGCTCCCCATTGTGTGTCTGGTGAAGCCTCTCACCACCCCTGTACCTCTGGCCTGTACCCCAGTTCTGTATGCACAGATATATAAATCTTCAAAAAAAAAAAATCTGATTCTGAAAATGCTGGGTCTTATCAATCTTTCAAATCCTTGCCTGTCCAAATTTTAAAAGGCATATTATTGTTTTAGTTAAAATTTAGTTATTACAAGTGAGTGATTCACTCATCTCAAATATTTATTTGTTCTTTGTGTTTATAATACATTATAATATAATTCCTGAGGATATTTTCCTTTGTATTTTCTCCTGTTGATGTGTCTGTGTACTTTGTATTTAAAGAAAATTCTCTCTTTAGTGACAACACTAAAAATAGTGTATCAGTTATTTCTTATAGCACTTTTATGGCTCTATTCTTTATATATAAATATCAATTTAATTTTGCTTTAAGGAATGAGACAGCCAATCCAGATGTTCATTAAAAGAACTAGTGTGTCAATGTTATTTTATAATTCCTTGATTTGAAATGCCACCTACACAAAATCCCCATGTGTTGTATGGTTCATTTCAAAACCTTATTCTGTCTCATTTATGGCAGATAGAATTTTAATAAGCAGAGCCTGACAGTAAAGACATCTCAGGTGAATAAAATTACTAGAATAAGCAAAATTTCCAACATTGAAGCCATAGGGTTCAAGTAATGGTCAGATTTGACTGGAGCTTTGTTTTTTGGGGGTTTTTTTGTTTGTTTGTTTTTAAGATTATTTATTTATGCATACAGAAATGGAGTACAAGCCAGAGGTACAGGGGTGGTGAGAGGATTCACCAGAGGCAGAGCGGGGAACAGAACAGGCAGATGGAGGAAGTGCACTGCTGAAGGGAGAAGCAGTCTGGTCAGAAGAGGTCTGCCACGCCATGTGGGTCACCTCCAGGCAGGTGATGAACTTGCACTGAAATAGCTGTGCCAGCTTGCTGTGTTCTCACCTGTTGCACCAGGTTAGAACAGGGAGGACCTGTTTTGTTTTGTTTTTTAAAGATTTATTTCTTTAAGCATACAAGCCAGAGCTTATGCATACAGGCCAGAGGTGTGGGAGGTGAGAGCATTCACCAGAGACAGAGTAGGGAGCAGAACAGGGAGATTGATAGAAATACACTGCTGAGGGGAGCAGCTGTCAGGACAGGAGAGGTCTGTTGTGTCATGTGGGTCACCTCCCTGGCCTGGGATAAAACTTGTGCTTCAGTGCTGTGGCTAGCTTCATAGTGCTGTGCTTTAACCGGTTGCAACACCAGGGAGGGACCAGAGATTGACTTTTTGATTTGGAGATAAAGTGAATCATTGCAGGTTCAGAGTAAAATAAAGAAACTCTTATAGAAAACAGTGTAGAGTTTTATCAAAATATTAAAAATAGATCTAACATACAATTCAGCAATTCCACTCCTAGATATTTACCTGAAGAATGATAAAACTAATTGAAAGGGATATGTGACTCCTGTATTCATTGCAGCACTATTTATAATAATGAATTTATGAAAGCAACCCAAATAGATTGAAGGGTGGATTAGATATGGTTTATATACCAAACGGGATAGTACTGAGTTTATACATTTATATATTTGTGTGTGTGCATGTGTGTGTGTATATATATACACAAACATATAAATATATATATACATATTTTATATCTACATATATGTGTATATATGTACCTATAAATGAAATCTTGCCATTTGCAAAAACATTGATGGAACTGAAGAGAATAGTGCTAGGTTAAATAGTCAGAAGGAGAAAGATAAATGTCACTTACATGTGGAATTTAAAGAAATAAAACAAAGGATCAATCAAAACCAACCCATAACAAACCCTAGACATCTGGCTGTGGAATTAAGACTACCAGAGGGTGAGTATAGAACAAGGCATTTGTAGTCTGAAGACATGGCTTCCGTGTTCAAGGTCTTGCCACTTACTAGTTATTGACCTTGGCTAACTGCAGTGTTACCTAAGCTCCCATTTCTATGTAAAGTCAGGTTAGTAAACATAGAAGGTAATTAGCTTCCTAGAATGTTATAAGATTAAGAAGAAATAATGTATGCAAAGTTACTGTTAAATATAAAGCTTGATAAAAATAGAAAGTTTCCTAGGTGTCTCACCCATAACCATGCACTAGAAAGACAAACCTGGAAGAATGTTTAAGGAAAAGGAAAGAGGACCGTGATAATAAAAGAAGCAAATTGCACAACAGTATACTTAGTATGCTTTTGTTTTACATTTAGATGTAAACTAATACACACACAAAAATTAATAGTGCTTATCTCCCAGAGATAGCTTATGGATAATTCGTGTAAGTACTACATGGTTTTGTTCGTCTGTGTTTTCTAATTACTTTTGACAATCAGTGTATGGTTGTGATAAAGACAAAATAATAAATTTATCTATCATGTCCCACTTCATGACTTGCCTGTTTTCCTCTTTCTGGGAACATCATCATCCCTTTCTGTAGCAATCAAGTTCTGATCAGGGAAGTAAATGACACCAAGCATTTTAAGAGATATAATTTAATTTAAATAATTATCTAGTTATATTTGTTAACTAAGTAACTGAAAGAATAAAAAGCAAGTGAGAAGATAATATAAAGGAGGCAACTGTCTTAGGATCATGTGAACAAAGGGAAACATTTTATTTTTTAAAGATTTATTTCTTTATACATACAAGAACTGGAGTACAGGCCAGAGGTGTGGGGGGTGAGAGGATTCGCCAGAGACAGTGTGTGAGCAGAACAGGCAGACTGACTGCAATACACTGCAGAGGGAGAAGTGGGTGGGTCAGGAGAGGTCTGCTGGCTGTAGGAGCCACCTCAGAGGCGGGGGGTTCAAACTTGTGCTGCAGGGGATGCAACTAGCTTCATTGTGCTGCACTTTAACCCGCTGGCCACCAGGGAGGGCCCGGAAAACAGAATTATTAATGTCTAGAGCCCTTCTTAGGACTCCCGTGGTACTGCACCCCAGACATCTGATGTGGGGACGGCTACCAGGTAGCACAAGGGGCTGGGGAGGAGATGTGATATGAATCTGGCTTCCCAAGTGCTGGAAAAACAGCCTTTGAAATGTGTGCCTTGACATTTCTAATGTGAAAAATCCATACAGGGAAGATACTCTCACAATCAGCCACCAAACAGGAAGGAGCCAGTTTCTTTTTCATTTGTTTTCTGACTCCCTCTGGCGCCCCCTACTGGTGTAGCCCAAAAGTCACTGGTAAAACAGAAATGTGGGCTCCACTATTTATACAAATATAGAAAAATGCATATAGATAGCCAACTATAAAAAGTACATTTAGAGCTGACAGTGAGAACTTAATAAAGGTGCATTTTTTTTTGTAGCTAACCAGATTCCAGGTAATCCTGGACTCTTCCATCAATCGGTTATCTAGACGTGGCTTCAAAAATTATTTTTTTAATGCAGTGCCATGCCTCAGTGGATACTACAAACATAGTGATTATGTAAATAATACTTTGTAAATAATACTTTGAAAATGAAAGTCTTGATGAAATTTTGCTATTTTCCCCAGCATGGATGGACCTAGAGGGCATTCTGCTAAGTGAAGTAAATCAGATAGAGAAAGACAGCAAAACAACATACAATTTCATTCAGATGTGGAAGATTAAAAAATATATACCAACAAATTCCTATAAGAACTAAATGATGGTTACTCAAGAGGAAATGGGAAGGATGGGTAAACTGTATCAAGGGGGTCAGTTGTGTGGTGAAGGAAGGAAACTAGACGTTTGATGGCCTCGTAATTAGGATACACAGGGGTTGAGTTATAATATGTACATCTGAAACCTCTGTAATGTTTTAAACCAATGGTACTTCAATAACTACTTTTTAAAATATATATTCTTTGCCTTCAGGGGGCTTTCAGGTTAGTATGAGAGACAGAAAAATGAAAATATACTACAAGATAGTGTGATAAGCAAATCAATAGAAGAGCCGAAGTGCATAAATGGATATGATAACTCTATTGGAGAGAAAAGCAAGGGAAAATCTTTCTGGAGAAAGTGATTTGAAATTAGATTTTTTTCAAAGGTGAATTGAGTTAGCCCAAAGAAAGAAGGAGAAAGGAAAAGGGGAAGGAAGTGAGGCATTATAGAATCTAATTAAAAACATAATTAAATGGGAGTAAAACCAAAAATGGTATGTCAAAGCCAAAGAAGTATGAGATATCATGGAATAGAGAGGAAATTTGGGCAAGTCTTTGCTTCCAATGAGTATAAAATAAGGGTAGAAATGTTGGATGGAAGGAGACTCTAGAATGGTAAGCAGGGATGAGTCATGTAGTAAGCCATAAAAACTTTAAAAGGGTTGCCTTAAAATTTTTACATCTTCAGCATCTCTTCTGCCAAAGGTAGACCTGAGCTCAGCCTTCACAAAGCATCTTGGAAATAGCTTGTGTCCATTTCCTCTTGGTCAGCCTGGTTAGAAAGGACATTTGCGCTCATATGCAATGTTGAGACCCCCTCTCCATTCTGATTCCCTGCTATCCTTCCCGTCCAGCGCATCCTGCACACTCGGCAGCTGGAATTGTCTTTCCACTTACAAAAATTTTGGAATCCACCTCAGCGTACCTCCACTTGAATCCTCTATTACTTTTTACCCAATGACTTTCATGTACATTATTTGACTTAATTCTTAGGAAAATTCTAGACAACCTGTTACTCACTACAAGATCATTAACTCCAGTTTCCAGAGTGAAAGGGGAAGCCAGAGAACATAGGTGAACTGGCCCCAGATCATTTAACGAGGTAGCCCAGAGTCACAACCTGTCTCCTGCAACCACAGGAGTTTCTGACTGTTGCTTTAAATTTGGAGTATTCTTAATACTTCATGAAGTGAGAGTAGCAGAACCATAATCCTAAATTGTTATGAGGAGTGCAGTGGGTGATAGGATTTTATTTTAATTGTTTTTGAAGATAAGCACTGAGAATTGCAGGCTGGTGGGGGGAGGGGGGAGGAGAAGGGAACTTTTTCAAAGGTTATACTCCATTAAGACAAAGCACATGTGAATGCCTCTTAAAATATAGAGTTCTTAATTTTAATGCTTCTTTTTTGTTTTCTTCTTTATGTTAAGCAACATTAAATTAACCCTGGTTGGAAATGGACATTATTGAAGCCTTTCCCAAATGAGCTTACGCATAGAATAATCATTTGCCTATTCACAAAGAACTGAAAATGCGATTTCCCTAAACACAGACCATTCAGGAGGAAACACTTCCAGTTAAATGAACAATTCGTGTCTAAATCTTAAATAAATTAGGAATAATTGGGTTCTCCTCACCATCTTCTGTTCAGAGTTTACTCAGACATAAAGGTACAATTTTTTAACCCCAAGGATAGAATGTTTACTTTACCATTGTGATGAGGAAGACTAGGCCAGGCAGCATCCTTTAATAATTTTGGCAGGTAAACTTGAAGCTAACATAATACTCAATCTTTTAATATTTAATCATACTACTTACACAATGTAGATTTTAAAATTCACACTTGGCGGGCAATTTTTAAAGAATGTCAGTTGTATGACAACTCTGGCTATACCTCAATGAGGGAATTCTGGAGAATTTCACAAAAATTAATCAAATTGTCATAGAAAGGTAGAAATCAGACAAAAGAGAAGATTTTATTTCCCTGTAGAAGTGTATGTGTTTGTTTACTCTAGCGTGTTCCCAGCAAACACCTTTTTAAAAAACTCACTGAGAGGCATCCTTGGCTGCAAGCCCCGTGGTCCTCATTAAAATGGATCCCTCCCAATGGCACACCTGGTACCTGGTCTCTGCAGCAAGTACAAAGGCCAAACCCTGCAAACCCTCCCTGAGTGCAGAATCTGGCCCACACGTGGTGGCGAGGAGTAATGAGAGGGCTGGCGATGGTCGTCGCAGGTCACCGACAGCTTTCCACGAAGCCTCCACAGCATCCAGCAGGAAGCTTGTCATTGCTCCCTCTTAGGTCATAGTGATTTATCAACATGGGGTTCATCAAATTCCCAAAGCCAGAGATTTTTAAATCTCCTTCCTTTTTGTGAAAGGCACTGTCACTTACTTTGTCTCAATAACTCTTTCCATTTTGATGGCTAACCTGATATGGCAGCATAGGAATATTCTGGGAGCTGAGGCATCTGTTAATTAAATACTCCTAACAGCCTGGAAAATACTGATTTATTTGCCAGTCTCCTCTGAACTGGAGGGTGAGCTAAAGGAGGGTAATCTCTTAGGTACATTCTTCCCCTACCTGCAATAACACTCTCACAGGAAGTAAGAGTATTATTGACATGAGGCAAAGATGTAGAAAAGCCAGTCAATTATATGCCATTTAATCATTCATGGGGGTGGGGGGGATGACATAGAACTGACTAGGTGAGACCTGACAATACAAAAATAAACCAACCAATCACAATTCCTCAAGATCTCCCCTTCTGGTCCGGGTCTTCATCATTCTTTCACTTCTGAATGAGCAAACTATCAGACATATGGAGCCATTGCAATAACCAGCAATCCCCTTCCTCTTACTTAGGCATGATGTTATACTATATATTTTGAGCACCAAAACAGTAGATGTGATGTCTAGTCTATATGCTAATAAAAAGATGGGACAAAACCATCCCTTTTCAGAAATTTGAAAGCATATTTTAAGTGTGCCCTGCATTTTACTAGACTTTGGATAAGAACTCTAGATGCTGAAAGGAATTTAACTGCTGGTATTTTTCTTTATAATTGATATAACATTGGTTCACAACACTGCATGTGATTTAGGGTAACAGACCTACATATCACCACATCACACCTACCACCAAAGCACCCTTACCCCTATACCATAGACCTTTGGGTCCCCACTCTCCTTTATTCCTCCCTCCACTTTGCTCCTCAATTTTGTAGTCATATTCCTCAGCTTAGTTTGAGTTTAATTTTATTGGTTGCTTCCCCTCCACCCCCCACCCATATTCCACATGGTAGTGAAAACATCTGGTATTTGTCATTTTCCTTCTGACTTATACATTTAGCATCTCCCCTCCAGTTCCATTGATGTTATCATAAATGGAAAAAATGTATCTTTATTATAGCTGAGTAGTATTCCATCATTGATAGGTACCACATCTTCTTAATCCATTCACTTGTTGGACACTCAGGTTGTTTCCAAGGCTTGGTTGTTGTAAATCATATTGCAATGAACAAAAGAATGCAGATATTCCTTGAATTAATGTTTATAAATTTTCTTAATAACTAAGAAGAATAACTATCATATGGTAGATCTATTTTTAATGTTTTGAGAAACCTCCATACTGTTTTCCATAGAGGCTGGACCAGTCTACTTCCTACCAACACTGCATGAGGATTACTTTTTCTCTACACCCTTGCCAAAATCTGTTGTTTCTGTGTCTGGTTTTATAATATGGGTCATTCTCAGAGGTGTGAGGTGGCATCTTATTGTGGTTTTATTTTGCATTTTCCTGACATTAAGTAAGATGCCTGTTGGCCATCTATATGTTTGCTTTGAAGAAGTATTTATTTAGCAGTTATGCCCACCTTTTTATTGAGTCCTTCATTTTATTGAGCTGTATGAGTTTTTTTGTAGCACGTGGGTATTAGCTCCTTGACAGATATATATGTGCAAATATTTTCTACCATTTGTTAGAGTCTTTTTACATAAGAACTATATTTTCTTTCACTGTGCAGAAGCATTTCAATTTGATGTACTCCATTTGTTTATTTTTGGTTTTATTTTCCTTGCCATCAGAGTCAAGTCTCCAAAGATATCACTAAAGCCACTGTCATGAAGTGTTCTGTCTATGTTTTCTTCTATTTGTTTTTGTTATTTCCAAGTTTATATCTAAATATTTAATCTGTTTTGAGTTAATTTTTGTGTATGAGATAGATAGTAGTCTAATTTCATTCCACATATGGCTATTCAGCTTTCCCAACACTATTTATTGATGAGAACTTTCTTTCTCCATTGTATGTTCTTGGCTCCCTTATTGCAGATTAATCATCCATATAAATGTAGGATTATTTCTGTGTTCTCAATTCTATGCCATTGGTCTGCATGTCTTTTTATTTCAACACCTTACTGTTTTGATGGCGATAGTCTTGCAGTATAGTTTAAAGCCTGGAAATGTGATACTTCCATTCCTCTTTTCATTTATATTAACATTGATTAGATTATTCAGGTATTTTGCATTTCCACATAAATTGCAGTAATGTTTTCTCTATTCTTTGAACAATTCCATTGAATTTTTCCCATGGAAATTTTGATATCTTTGCATTGAACCTATATACTGCTTTGGGTATGGCCATTTTAACTATGTTAATTTTTTCATGTTTTCTATGAAGTATATGCAATCTTTATGATTAGTCAAAAGTAATAATGAATCAGGCCTCTGGCCTTCCTCATCCATCTGGTCTTCCTCACGATGCTAGGAAGGGACAGTTTAAAAGTTGATTTGGTCACAAAGTTATCTAAAATGTAATTCCTACACTAATTGAAAGCCTGGTTTTGAAGTATGCATCTGTCACTGTTTGTCCTCCTGATTTCCTTTCAGACGTCCTGCTGGTGAGGAAGAGGTATCCCTTTTATTTGTCTGGTCAGAAGGAGTCCTTGAATTTACTGATGCCACAGACACTCTGAGACCTTTCATGCTCTATGAATATCAGGTGAGAGCCCACAATTCCATGGGCTCAGTGGAAAGTTCATGGTCGTCAACCTGGACTCTGGAAGCTCCACCTCAGGACCTGCCAGAACCATGGGCTCAGGCCACCAGTGCTCATTCAATCCTGCTCAACTGGACAGAGCCCAGGTCTCCCAATGGCATCATCTCCCAGTACCATGTAATCTACCGGGAGAGACCAGATGACCCGACAGTTAACGTCTCTATCGTGCATGCCTTCACAGTTACGGTAAGAACTTAGAAAAGATAGAAGTTGTTTATTTTATCCGGTTAATATACTGAAATTCATTTTGTCATGTAAAAATCTTTCATGTGTGGACAGATGCTATACACTGAATTGAATACAAAGGATATAGGGGATTGGTTTGCAAACCACAGATAGCTATTTAACTTCAAATAAGACTTTGTCCTTGCAAACCCACATAATGTATTTCCAAATCTGCTAAATGGGAATGTCAAATACATTACTCTATACTTCATGGAGGTGAGTCTCAGAAAAAATTAGACATATCTAGATATAAGTAAAATTATACAGGTAAAGATACAAATATAATAGTGACCATATTGGCTCTGGGAATGAGAAAGTTAAATTTCTAGATATATCTTTTAGATACATAGTTACAGAGGTAGGTAAATATATAGAAACATAGATGTAAATATATATAAATATGTGAAGTAGATGTAGTTCTAGATGTCACATGCATGATAGCTTAGTGGTGACTTTTCTGGGTTGACTACCTTTGACCCATAACACAAGTCAGTTCATCTGGTGTCTCCAAAAGAATCTGCTGTTCTATGGGAGAGACAAAACCAGATGGGCCTTTTGTCAGGGGACTTTCTATAGTATCACAGAGATGAGAATAGAGCATAGGGAAGCAATGGGAGAAGTAGTGGGTAATCTCCCATAACACCACATTCACTGGATTTACTTCCCACATGTTACCACCAGTCAGCTCAGCTGTAAACCTCACTGCCAGAAAGAGAGGCACTGGGAGTCAAAGTGCTCAAAGTGGTCTGGAAGAACAGCAGGAATCCCTCACGGTGGTGAAACCAAATTTATCCACAGGATTTCTGAAATGTGCCAAGAACAAACTAAAGTCCCTCAAAATTAAGAAGGAACAGACAGCATAGAGTATTGTTTTCTTTTTAATTTATTTACTTTCTTTTAAAAAATATATTTATTACACCATCCTTCATTTTTTGTACAGTTTATGATTTACCCATGAAATTCCCACCAATTCACCGTGGACCATCACCATAGGGCCCTTTTGCTCTTTCCACTCCTATCCTGATCCTTCACCACCCTCCTCTCCTACAGAATGTCTCTGATATACAGTTGCCTGATTATTTTGATTTTAATTTTATTATAAAATTATAAAGTAAAATTATGAAAAATAAAAAGTAAAATTATAAATTTTACTTTTTTATCCTGATCCCTTATATGGTTCCTCTACCTTCCTCTGATAAATGAGACCATTCGTTACTTTTCTTTTTCTTTCTGACTTATTTCTTTTTTTTAATGCCCAATATCCTTTTTCTTTCTTTCTGACTTATTTCACTGAGCATAATCCCTTCCTGCTCCATCTATGTTGCTGTGAATGACATGAGTTTATCCTTTTTGATTGCTGAGTGATATTCCACTGTGTAAATATACCACATCATTTTGATCTAGTCATCTATTTTGAGACATTTGGTTTGCTTCCATATGTTACCTATTGAACACTGTGCTTCAATAAACATAGGGGTGCAGGTGTCCTTTTAAACTAAAAAAAAGCATTATTTTCAAAGACCACATCATGTCTCCATGCTTCCAATATAGACAGCTTTGTTTATAGGGTAAACTGTCTTATAGAGTTTAACTTTTGTCAAAATATCTAAATAATACTGGGAAAACACAATATTTAGGGATTTATTTTTTTTTTTGTCAATGAAGTTTGCCATCTTTCCCTACTGTGCTTATACTCTTTTTTCTCTAGGACTAAAATAGTAGCAACAAGTAAGTTAAGTATTAGATGATAATACTATCAAAATTTTATCTAAGAATTGGTACTTTATTTTTTATTTGACATTTAGTCAGCTTTACATAAGGGTCTTCCATATTCTCTAGATTCTTCATTATAAGTATTAGCAGCAATGTTCCTAAATATACATCTTTCTTAGCTAATCCTTAATATATCTCAATTACATCTCACCATATCCTTATTAAGCATGATTTAACTTCCACCCTAAAAATAAATACTGAACAATAAACTAGACACACTTAATAATCCTTTGACGAGAGCTTTCGTAAGGACCTACTTTGATTTAAATATATTTGTTGAAGGCTCCAGTACTGTAATGATTAAACCTGTAATCTTTTAGGGTATGAGTTTTGGGGTCTGAATCTAAACATTCAATCTCCCAAGACCATTCAATTGGAATTCCCTTGTAGAATACCCTGTAAATCATCCCTTCATTGCTAGTTTTATTTTCCAACACAAGACTAAATTCTATCCCATGAATTCTGCCCTACCTCTAATCTGCTAATTTCTCCCTTCTCCTGGAAGGGAGAAGGCCGACAGCCCTAAGCTGGAGGCTTCCAGGCCCGTTGTACATGGGACCTCCCCACTGGAGCTTCCCTTCTGCCAGCCTGTCTTGGCCTCCACCTTTCATTTTCCGAAAGACTAGTCCCTAGTGCTACAGAAAATAGACAGGATAAGCAAGAAGCAGTAGTATTTCTGATTCCTGTTTTCAATTGTGCATATGTCTGTGTGTGTGTGTGTGTTGTCTGTTCAAGGGGCCCCTGAAAATCTTAATCTGCCCTGAGAATTCCCAGAGGAAACTTCATTGGTCTCATTGGCAAAGATTCCATTTGAGTTTTAAGCTAGGGACATCTTTCTCAAAGCAGTATCTACCAGTGTTCAGAAGTTTCCAGGCAAGGGGCTATGGTGACTATGGACTGACACCTCTTAAAAAAGATCAGGAAGAAATGCACCAACTGTGTTTCATCCATGTCCACATGCCTGCAGAAATGTGCTCAGTCTTTTTAAAAGAGCAAAAGATGCCTCAAGAAGGAGTTTCTACCATGTTATTCCAGTTGCTGGTCATCAGAGGAGCGTGTTGCTTTTCTCCTAGCCAGCCACCCCCCCACCCCCACCTCCCTATGCCCCCCACTCCCCCGGCACTTGAAGTCCCTCTCATTCAGCTCAGCTCAGCTGCTCTATCACATGGGGCCCCCGGGTCGAGAACAGATTATTGACGAGTCAATCCAAGTTGGCAAATAGACATTGAGCACTATATTCAATATGTCAATAGTCGATCCCGCGCTCGTCTCCGTGGTGACGTTTGCCACAGCCTTCAGCAGAGCAGAGTCTGTGGGAAGAGCGGCACATTAGAGACACAGATGGTGCCTCTGCTGAGCATTTCAGATTTCTAGATTTCTTTGCTTCTGCCTTTCTCAGCTCACATCTTGACCAATCCCTTGTAAATCTCTCTTGCAGGCCTTCCTGACTCCACTCACTACTTTTCTGACGCCTGCACCAGCCGCACACCTTCACTGTCACCTTCTCTTTCTGCACCTGCCCTAGGAAGTGTTTTCAATTTTTGTTTCACTGACAGCTTTGGCCAACATTGTCTAGTGCCAACCACCCACGTGTGCCATTAGGGGAGCACAGATTCCATCCTCACCAGGGCTGGGACGGCTCACTCCACAGCCCTGCGAGAGGACTCGCCCATGCCCCTCCTGTGGTCGCTGGCATCCTGGGATGCCAGCTCTGCTGGGCGCCCACTGCTAAGTCGCCCAGAGTGTGGTGCCATCATCAGCTTGTCGCGAGGGTCCCCGGATTGTTGATAGACAGGTGGACGTCGGTGGGAGAGCCACAGAAAGCAGGTGCAGTGGAGGCATGCGCCTTGCGGAGGTGGCAGTGGATGGAGAACTGGCAGTGGGGGCCTCCGTGGGGGTGGAGAGCATATGTGTTGGCAGGAGCAGCGGCAGCAGCAGCAGCAAAGGCAGCAGGAGAGGAGAAATGGAAAGTGTGTGTGTTTCTATATAATCACCTTCTTCCCCAGCCTCAAGAAAAGTTTCAGCTTCCTTTGGGCTAAGTAGATCTTTCTAAAGGGGAGAGAGAGTCTCGGGGTCTTCAGGCCAGAGCCACCCAGTGCTGAAAGCAAGCGTTAGTTGAAGCCCTGAAACCCTCTTCCCAATCAGCCTGTGATAAATTGCACAGCGTCAGGAGAGCAACTGTATTTAGCCTGGCTTGGCACGAGAGAGTTCCGTGGTGGTGTTTACAGGGAACACTCCTGGTGAGCGTGGCGGTGTTGCAGCCACTGTTCACATTTGTTTTCTGTTTCTCACTGGCACCTGCCTTCACACTGGCAGAACTAACTTGGGATTTAAAGGTGAAGGTGGTTTACCTGTTAGTCTGTGCTCTCTGTGGGTCCCTGCTTCCCTCACAGGATAGGAAGCTCAAGCCCAGTTCAGACCTCCCTGGAAGAGATGGCCCTTTGCTCTGTGTGGAGAATCCAGCGCCAGCACTGAGGGGCAGCACATTAAATGGGTCATTGAAAGGTGGTTTCCCATCGGGAGATAATATCCAGAATGACAGTCTCTAGTTTCTAAATAAGAGTCGCCTAACTCCTTTGCCCAGTGTCGAGAGGGAGGTGTTCCAAATGCCCTCCTTGGTTGCCTCATATCTTTTTACTATTAAGTAGATGTGTGGGGAAAAAAATGACAAAGAAATACTCATAATTGCCATATTATGGAGAGTTTGTAAGCAAACTGATGAATTCAGGTTTAATCCCATTTTCATTTTGACTTAGTATAATGTAAATATTATTTCTCTTGACATGGAATCTTAAATTAGTCCTACTTCTTTCAGTTGGATGGTTCTCAGCCTTTTCTTCCCAGATCCATACATTAAAGCACAGAAACACTCTGAGAGACCCGGCTAGCTAGAAAGATCCTGTTGGTGTCTGTCTTTCCAAAATGAAGAAAAACTATAAGTAAATAACAAAACAGTTACCATACTTTCTGAATCAGTTCTATAAGCTGAGATATTTCACACTTTATAAAATGTATCTCGTATTCTCTTATTAAAAATATAAATAATGGGTGTGAGAAATGCCCCCCAAAACAGTGATTATTTGGTGGTTTTCCACCTTTTTTTTTTTTTTTTTTTTTTGCTATATGATGTTTTTAATTTGCCATAAACTTTGCCTTTTGGTCTTATGTTTTTTTTTTCCCCCTCTTTTTTAGGATACCTTACCAATTACAAATATATCTTGGGGATCTCCATTTTGCTCAGTATTATCAGGGATGAATATAGCTTCTTGAACTTCATGTAACTATGTCTTTGAAAGAGCTTTATTTTCTCCACTTCATTTCGATAGGCTTCAGCAGGACTTTCTGGCTCACTCATCAGTAATCTCCAGGACAGGTCCTGTGGTTTGCCAATCACCTTCAGTGACAAGGGCCAGTAATTTTGGTAATCAGGACTGATTTCAGGTGTTTATTTCTTTTTAAGCCATTCTAAAGCCTGACTTGAATCCAGGGGGGTCTCGATTTCAGAGGTTTTCCTCCTTTTCCATTTCCCTTTGTTGATTTCCCTCCCCCAGGTAGTAAGGGGCTAACTTGAAGGAGCTTCTGTACGGAATCGGCTTCTTTAACTTGCTTTTCATGCACCTGCATCTGCTCTTACACCTGCTGTGTCCTGTGTAAACCTTCAGAGGAAGATGGGTTTGAAGGAGTAGGGCTGATTCTCTTAAGTTCCACAGGTGGTGTTGGACATACTGTTACTTAATGCCTTTTTTGCTCACCTATCTTTGCTGTTCCTCTGCTGCCCAGATACGTGACTAAATTAACTCGTCATCTTTCAAGTTGCCCCATCCATATACCTCTCCCTTCCTTATGTCCTTATCCAATGCTTCACTAAGTCCTGCTGATGCTTCTAAAGTACCTCCTGAATCCCCCTGCTTGGAGATCACACAAGGCTCCTCACATGTCTTATTCCCTCAAATAACCATGTTCTCACACCTCAGAGGCACCTGCCCTCCTTTAGAACCACCAAGTTGATCTAACATGTTCTTTGTCTCACATGACAGTTTGAAAGACCTAAGTAGACAAATGCAAGGACAAAGTGCTTTTGGAACTATAAATGACAAAAATAATTAGGCTACAGAACTTTGGAGGTGCTACTACTTTGACGTAGTCTTGTAGAAATGAGCCAATGTAGACAAAGTTTGGGTTGATACTAGGCAACTGTGCACACTTGGTCATGAATGAAAAGCCTTACCTTTTGTAGATGCTAAGCATTCCTCACTTTGTAACAAATTCTGAGCTTTCTAACTGAATGTTTCCAGATGCCACCCTGTTGATTTCTAGAAAATTTCTCAAGTATAGCTTAGATTTGATTTCCTTTCTAAATCACCTGGAACAAGAGTCTGCTTTATTTTTCTCCCTGAGGCTTAGCCTGGCGTCATCTTCCCCGCCACCACCCCATCTCAGGCTTTTAAGAGCCGTCCACCTGCAGTGTTCACTTGCTAAGCAGCTCAATTTCCCTGCCACGCTACTCACAGGACCCCCCCCCCATCTGTTCCCCTAGACCTGAAGACATACCAGGAAACCATGAGGCCTTTTGGTAAGTCACACACACACTTCCCTGATCACACAGATTACCCTCTGTACCTATGCCAATGAGCAGAATCACAGTCTGTGAGGGACACTTGTGGAGAGACTATATGCCCTTTAACTCAGGTAGGTTGTTATTTTCTGGCCTTTAGTTGAAGTATAAAGACACCCAAGAATCCAACAGAGCATTGTTAAAATGACTATGAATGTTAAAACGAAGGCATCCTCATGCTAACAGGCCCAGGCCATAAATTGAGAATATATGCCATTTAGCAGAGACAGCAAGCTGTAAATGGCAGTGAAGGGCAGAAGTTAATTGAACTACTGAGCTCTTGTCACAAGTGGAAAGTGACCAGTGCTGGAGACAAGATGGCTGCCCCTGAAGTGCCCTATGGTAGCCAGGAGATCAGATCCTTGGCTCTGCAAGGGCTTATGGGTGAGGGGGAAATCATACACAGATGACCAATTTTTTTATGGTTCACAGCCGATCAAAGTGAAATTCAGCAGCTGTTCAGGACAAGTGACCACTGTAACGGCTGTAATATAACCTACTAAATAGAGAGGGAATTGCATTAGAGCAAGAGGTTAGCTGTGATTATCGGCAGGTGAGTGCTTTATTGAAGTTGAAAGACCATTAACATTGATAGAGTAATTATTTCAACTTGAAAGTAATTACCTTGATGGGTGATAACTTCTCTAGTGCTCCCAGATTTGATTGGGCCAAACAATTGTGAGCTCCTGAAGCCTAGAAAAATATTACAACAATACTGTGATTTTTAAATTACTGAAACCACCGTTGGAATATTTTAATTATGCTGAACAGTGAAAAGATTTTGCCTTACACCAGCTACTGACCTCTCATGTAGAGAGAGACATTTGCTTTTTAATCCAAATGCAGTGACCCACACCCACCACCTGTGAACACATATGTGATGGGTTTGCAAATGGATCTTTTTATCCTGATATGATTTTTAAGGTGAAACATCTTGTTAGTTTAGTAGCTGTGAGTTAC
>NW_004567119.1:23595879-23603379 GCF_000260355.1 Condylura cristata | reverse complement strand
TTTGTATTTGAACTGTTCTAGATTATTTTTCAATTGCTACATAATGCTATCTGTTTAGCCCAAGAGGAGATCTATATTTCACTGAGAAGTCAAATGGAGGTAGAATCATTGATATGTTTCAATCTATAAGTAATTATCTGCTGAGGATTTTCTCCAAAAAAAATATCACCACCTATTTCATCTTAATAACATCTCTGTGCCATAATACAATTTATTAATGAGGAGATAGAAACCCAGAGAAGCTAAGCTACAAGCCTGAGGTCACTCAGCTGGTCACAGAGCTCTGATTCAATTCCAGGTCTCCCTGCTTCTAAAGTCTTCTTTCTAATACCTGTGCTACCTCTTAAGTGATCAGCCTAGAGCCTAGAGGAAACCAGGTTTATTTACAAAAAGATATATGTGTGTGTGTGTGTGTGTGTCAACAAAATATATATACATTTATTTATATATATATATATATATATCAACAAAACTACCAATTATCATTGAATGTAACAAAAGTAAGAGATACAACCTTGTTTGATATGACTGCCTAATACAAATTGGGCAACCATTTCTAAAAGATGCAAAGAATCAAAGAACAAGTTGGGCTGAAAAGTTCAGAGAAGACTTTGGGGCGAATTCTGTGTTTTAAACTAGTGGTCAGATTCAACCTACCAGGGAGAAGAGGAAGGAGTTTTCCTTATTCGAGCAAAGAAAGAGAAGCCTGGTTTGCAGACACCTGATAGGGAGTCTCCGCGTTGGGAGGTAAACAGAGGGCTATTTCTCACTCCGTCCCCATTTATTGGGCTGATATTTAAACAATTTTACTGCAAAATTCCCAGCAGGTGTCTAGCAGAGCGAATTATCTGCAGCATGGGTTGGGGGCTCCCCACAGTTCAGCACAAGCTGCAAGGTGCCTGGGAGCCTGGCCCTCAGACACCCACTGAGAGGAGCAGCATTTTACAGAGTGTCAAGGACAGCAAAGATCTAAACGGGTTGAGGGAGCAGCGTCAGCCACGCTGCCACTGCATTAATGTGCTGACTGCGTCCAATCTGAGGTACCAGACCAGAACTGTTTTAAAAAGTTTTCTCCCATGCCAATTCCCCCATTCTTCCCTGAATGTTTCCTAACAGCAAGTGCTGCCTAACTTATCTGTGTTTCAGGGTTCAGGTTCACACCTCTGCAAATGTATGTTCTTGCCCCTCACCTGCCATCAATAGGCTTCCAGCATAGTCCACCGGGTCCCTTCACCCACCTCCCTCCTTCTGGAAGTAACCTCAGCTCCATTGCCAGACGCAAGGTTTTGTTCTCTACTAGACTGTAATCTCCGTGTGTGTGTGGAGTTGGGGGGGGGAGGGGACTATGTCTGTTCACATTGCCTTCATCCATTAAGCACATATAATCTTATGTGCTCATGACCTCTCCAGAAATCCCAGGTGTCCAACAGGGCCGATGGGAGAGAAAATGAAATGACATAATTTCCAGCTTCCATCACGTGTGGCACTAAACCAAGGTGAATGGTTCTACAACTATGTGAGATCTAATTTATAAACTGTGCAAAAAAAAAGATGAACTCTTGACATTTGTGTCCACATGGATGGAAATGGAGAGGATCATGTTAAATGAAATAAGTCGGGAAGGGAAAGACCCATGCGGGGTGATTTCACGTATGTGTGGAATACAGAGAAACAAAGCAGACAGAAACAGACCAGATCCGCACGTGTGTGCATCCAGTCACGGCGATAAGGACCCACCTGCCAAGCCTGCCCTTGCTGCCACCGGAGTCCCTCAAAGAGCGAGGGAGGGAAGGGAAAGCCTGAGCTTGTCCTCTAGACATTGCTCTCCACCAGGACCTCGGCTGCCATCTTTTCTTTCCAAACCCTGTGTGATGCCTGATTCAAGCATCTCCATGGACCCCCGAATCAGCTTTTACAATACTGAGGCACACATTAAACTATGACTAGTTTTCTTGCTTTGTGACCCACCACACTCTAGAGATTTGATAAATAGCATATTTCAGCTGAGCATGGTCAGGGCCTCAGGAGAGCCCACCAACTGACCTGGTCACGTAACGCCTGCTTTGGCATCTTTTCCTTCACAGCAATAATTATTTATTAGTGGAATATATGCTTATTATATCCAGAAATTAAAGTTGTTAGGGGCATGGTGCATCCAGGTCCCTGTGGCTGGGTGATCACATCTGTTAGAAATAAATCACTTTTAAAAAATTGTATTAGTTGCACAGACGGTCAAGGTGGGGCGAGGGGAGGGATGGGCAAAGAGGGCGAGGAGGCCGGATTTTCAATCTTGTGAAATAGAGTGTGGTCAGTGTGTTGTCAGCACATTGCAGAGATCAGACATGGTCCCTCTTAGAACCCCAGGTGGTCAATTAACAGTATGTGCTATTTATTCATTACAAAATAGGCAGGATAAATTGCATGGTTAGACTGGCTCAGAAGAATTCCTAGCAAGGATTAGAATAAAAAAATAGTGTATTAAATAGAGAGGCTTCCCCAACTCAGCACCCCCCTACCCCCCAAATGAAAAGCTATGGGGGAATTCCAGGGAAAAAATCAGGAGGAATTTTCCTCCTCAGTATAACTGAAGCTGTAATTAGAAACCAAGAAATGGAAAAGGAAAGATTCTTTTGCTACATTTTTCTCCATAAGATAAATTCTCTTTCTCATATTTGAACTGCCTTAGACTTTCTTTCCTTCCAGTGCCTGAAAGGCAGTCTTAAATCATTTTCAGCAATTACTACCTTCGTTAGGAATGTTCAATGCTGCCTTTTTAAGCATTGCCATTCTGAAGCTCCGCTATTCCTGAGATCACAGAGCAGCAAACAAGCTGGTGAGTGAACCTGATTTTGTGAGGACTCGTTTTTGAAAGAGCTTATTTTTAAAAATAGACTTATTTATTTATGCACACAAGAACTGGGGTACCAGCCAGAGATGTGGGAAGTGAAAGGATTCACTCACAGCTTAGGGAGCAGAACAGGCAGATCTTCTGAAATACACTGCTGAGGGGTGCAGAGGCGAGCCAGGAGAGGCTTGCTGTGCCATATAAGTTAGCTCCCTGGCTGGGGATCGAACTCATGTGCAGTGGCTCAGATAGCATGCTGAGACTTAACCCCTTGCACCACTAGGGAGGCCCACATTTTTTAAAGAGCTTAAGGGATTATAAAAAGATCTGCCCATATAATGAAAATATATGTATTTGACATATTAACATGAATTTTCATTTTGTGGTCAAATGATATGCTTCTCTGTGTTTGATATTTATTTAAATATCAAATTTCTCACTCATTGAAAAATATGTAATGAGAGGAGAGTGAGAGTTGGAGGATTATTTAACTGGTGTAGCAGAGATTCATCAGATGGTCTTATAGATTGGGTGCATTGAAGATCTGTAGGCAGATAGAGGTTTACAGGCCCAAGAAATTCTGAACTGTCACCTTCAAAGATCTAGAAAAAATCATGTAGATGCTCCTTCTTTCCTAACTTTTGAATGACTTAGCACTTTGCATTCAAAAATAAAGGATTGGCAGCTAGTAGCATATATAAGAAATGATTCAGCTGGGTGCAGCTTCAGAAGTCATGTATCATTGACAAAGTCTGTATTTGCTTTAGCATTGAATGCTGCTTCTTTTTTTTTTTTTAATTTATTTACTCATAGAAGAGCTGGGGGTATAGGCCAGAGATGCCAGGGGTAAGAGGCTTCACCAGAGACAGAGTGGGGAGCAGAACAGGCAGATCGACTGAAATACACTGCTGAGGGGAGCAGCGGGCAGGTCAGGAGAGGTCTGCCGTGCCATATGGGTCACCTCCCTGGCTAGAGATTGAGCTTGTGCTGGATTGGCTATGGACAGCTTCATAGTGCTGAGACTTAACCCCTTGTGCAACTAGCAGTGGATATTTTTAACAGAAATGACTATTTTTTGTTGGTGGTGTGCTGAGTAGTTTCACTGCTGAGCCCTCAAGTTGAACACTGCAGCCCTCAGTATGAATCCCCCTTCTCCCCTGAGGAGCTTGCGCTCTGCTGGAGCGCAATACATGCCACATGCAATACCTAAACCCATTCCAGTGCTCTCTGCCAACAAAGAAGTGAGCACTTAAGAGGCACCTGAGCAAAGGAGTTTGGCAAATCCTTGACTCCTCTTGCACTAAAATGATGACAAGTACGCAAGTCATCACAGTTCATGTAGTTTTCTCCCACTGCTCTATTCTTGCACCCTGTTGGGGGATCATCTGAACATTTCTTGTGTCCTACTTTAAAATGCCCAGATGGTGGCTCCATCCTCTGGCTTGAACTGGGCAACCCTCATCTTTCATGCTTGGTCCTCTGCCTGATTATCAGAGAGACAGGAGACAAGGCAGACTTCCATTTTTCAGCTCCTCTTCATCTGTTTCTAGTCAGCCACAGTGAATGATGCACTTGTACAATTGTTCAAATGACAGTCACTGTGATAACTGAGCCTCGCTTCCCTGAGCTGGGGGTGCCTTGTGTCCCTGAGCTCCCTGCTCCCCTCCCATCCAGGATGGTGTCTTCTGCAGTATAACTGATTGTCCACAGTCTTGTAAATAACATAGAAGTGAGCAGCAGTGTAAATATTTTATACCTTGCCCAAACCCCTTAGATTTGCATTGGTCTTCTTCACTTCAGTCTTCAAGTGGAACAGAAAAATCAAATCATTCAACCTGAGAAATAGTCGAAAGAATGAATGAAATAAATGTAATGGTGTAACTGGTTAAAATAGTCCAAGTGAAGCATGATTTTGTGGCATACACGTTTTATAGGCTTTTGTCTCCAACTTTATTCTTCAAAGTGTCATCTGGGCACTGGCCATCGGTATCATTTGTATCAATAATAGCCCGCACTTCCCACTGGGAAATTAGTCAAAGGGATGAGATTTTTTTCCCCAAAAATTATCTTGAAGCATTTATCTTCCAAAAAAAAGTATTACTGGACTTTGGCCATGACAAGGCAGTGACTGAAGTGAGTTACTTTTTCTAATTTTAGAACTTTAGTCATGATAAACTAGGGCCTGGATTCCATTTTATTTTTCCAAGAGGAAAATTATGTTTCTGTTCCCTTTCTTAATAAAAGAATAGTCCTTGGCTGAAGGGAGACTGTTAAAAGAAGCCAGTTGTCCTCAAACTTGGTTAGGGTGTGCACTGTTTAATAACATTGAGAGCACATTTCCCTGTTATTTGCTTATTTGCAGATTATAAAATACATACTGCTGAAACCACTCTTTTATCTATGAAAAGAGAAAATTTTAATATCATCAAGATAGATAAAACCACCAATAGAATACTTGATAAATCATAAATTAATACTGCTGTGACTATCTGTAGGTACAGGATATATTTAAGAAAGACTTGTTGTTAGTAATATTTGATGTGAATCCATATTCCAAGTGGACTCCATGACAATTTCAAAACTTTTGTCAAAAATGATGAGGCATCTATTGGTGTTTATACCTCATACTGTGCTTAAGAAAGAGTGTATATCATAAGTATAGAATATCAAATGGACCATTTATTTGTTCATCATTAAGGTACTATTTATTACACCTATTAACTATATTTGAACCATAGTTTTTTTCTTCTTTCAGGAATTTTGAAAATCATCCACATTACCAAAATAGTAAAGGGGAAATCAGTTAATATAGTTTACAAACTATGTTCATTTAACACCGAGGAGGAAAAGAACATCTGATTCCATGGGCCCCTGTCAGTATGGGTTCTGCACGTGGGTGTCTGCCAAGACGTGCCCCCGAGCTTCACTGGCATGTGTGTGTTGAAAAAATCAGGGGAAAAAAATCAGTATCAGAAAGAATAGGTAATCTGCCTTAGGTCCCACTAGTATGAATGACAGAGCCTGGCTATGAACCCAGGTCCTCAGAGTCTAAGTTGACTGATTTCTGGGGAGCACTGAACCTCAGAGTTCTAGGCATTAGTCACAGGTCTTTCAGAGAACTTTTCTCCTGCACATGAGAGGACATTTTTGCCTTTTTGCTGAAACAAGACCAGAAAAACAATAGCTTGTAAAACTATTTTAATAGTTCATTCAAAAATGGCAAATGTCACATCCTTTCTATCCTCAGCAAGAACTTATTCCTGTTTTCCTCAAATATCTAATAAAAATGATTATGCGAAATTAAAAACAATCTTTGATTTGCCTAAATGAAAATAGGAACCACAACCTCTAGTTCTCAGAATAAATGAAAGTTGTCTTTATTTTTAATTACAATATGCTTATGCTTATGCATTTTCTTTTAAGGTGTAATGACTTAACCATGATCATTTTCTTTTTGTTTATTCATTTATACATGCAAATAAAAGCAGATAATCAATAGATCATAATCTAAAACTAGAGGATTTACAAGTTAATAAGCTTGAGTCAACAGATATTCCATAACGAAGTCCTCAATGCTAAATCTGACATAATTCGGTTTGCACTAAGCTGGTTGACTTAATACTTTAATTTTATTCCAAAATTAACTGAAAATTTCAAAGAAAAGGGGACTATCTAAATCCAATGCTATTAAAATGTTCTCAAAGCAGCAACTCTCTATCATGTCCAAACTGTTCAAGTGAGTTGCCAACATCTACCTAAACCCCCTGGGTTCTGGTTTTGTTAACCAGAAGTTTCTCTGTGCTCTGTCTTTTCTCTTGGACTCTATTGTATTCATGGTGATGACAGTTTCAATTGTCATCACAACATCTGTTCTTCCTGACTATAGGCGAATGACTAGAATTCTATTTATTGGAAAAGCAATCCTTCTATTTCCTTGGCAACTACTATTCAGCCTGACACCCCCAGAATAATTAACAGGCTTTCACAGGTCAGAAGGAAGCCTCTTCTGGTTCCCTGAAACGAAGATGTAAGAAGGTGTAGGGCTTTCACCTTCCATCATCAGGTAGGGATGGTGAGAAGGATTCTTTGAAGCCTTACTTCAAGGCTTTGAGCTTACTCTGCAGTCCAAGTACCTCACTCCAACCCTGGTTCAGTTGTAATTAGATGACTATGGACAACTTGCCTCAAATTGCTTTACATCCATTTCCTTAATCTGAAAATGGAGGTCTAGCTCATGAGTTATCTTTCTTTCTTTCTATTTATTATTTCATTTATTTTCAAGAAGTTGCTTTAAAGATCACACAATTGAATATAAGTAAAGCACAGGGAACCCACACTTAAGATTGTGGATAGGTTCTTGGAAACTGCAAGTTTATGTGGGGAAAAAAAGTAACAAGGCCAATTTGATCCTAGGCTAGTTGAGATCAGCCAGAGTTAAGTACCTACAGCATATTTCTGGTCACATAAACACCACCAAACTTTTTTTTTTTTTTAGGTGTGATTTTTTTGTTGTTGTTTATTTTACAAAAATTTATTTTTACATCATTTTGTACATTTTTTTTCCATCTCAATTGTAATCCCCGTGGGTTTCCCATCACCAAGTCACCCGTGTGCCATCACCATAATCCCGTGCATTTCTCTCCCCACCCCCCTCC
>NW_004567119.1:23575807-23595779 GCF_000260355.1 Condylura cristata | reverse complement strand
TACCCCCTCCCCCGTTTTTGATCCCATTCCCCACTCCACCCCCACAGAATGTCTCTGGTATATGGTTGTTCATTATTTTTGTTATTTTCTCGACTGGTCCATTATACTCCTGCTATGAGTGAAACCATCTGGTATTTTTCTTTCTCTTTCTGGCTTATGTCACTAAGCATGATCTTTTCCAGCTCCATCCAAGTTGCTGCAAAAGACAACACCACCAAACTTTTAACTAAAGACCTGAAACATTTCTAATGTGAAACAATCATTTGCCGTCATTCGCTCATTCATCCTCCAACCAGCTTGTTCTAGTTCAAGGTCACTGGTGGCCGACACCGGCTTGGCAGCTCAGGGTTAGAGTGAGACCCATCCTCGATGAGGTCTTCCATCACAAGGGTTGTCACAGTCGCCACTCCACCACTCAGACAGGGTCAACACACACATGCCAGTGAAGCTCCGGGGCACGTCTTGGCAGACACCCACGTGCAGAACCCACACTGACAGGGGCCCATGGAATCAGATGTTCTTTTCCTCCTCGATGTTAAATGAAGGTTGAACAAAACATGATTTGAGATCTGCTGTACTTGGAAAGTCCCTGTGATGTTTGAACATATTCAAACATCCCATAATGGGAATGTTGAATATACCTTTTCATTTAGGAAAAGAAAGAAAAGCATAAAGATGGTATTGGAGGAATAACTGACAGCAGCAGCAGCTGTCACTGAAGTAGTCAGATGTGTCTGTCAGCTCTGTAATGTGTCCGCTGCCTAAGCCCAAGTGACTCCATTCATGACCAGTAACATGTCCGCTGTCTAAGCCCGAGTGACTCCATTCATGACCAGTAACGTGTCTGTCGCCTACGCTCAAGTGACTCCATCCATGACCAATAATGTGTCCACCACCTAAGCTCAAGTGACTCCATCATCCATGACCAGCAACGTGTCCGCCACCTAAGCCCCAGTGACTCCATTCATCACCATGCTCGCAATGTCCTCAGAGAGCTCCAAGTTCTGGATGTTGCTTTATACCCTTGCTGACCCACTTTAGCCAGGGCAACGGTATATTTTGTCTCTTCCCTCACACCTGCTTCCTGGTCCCATCGTCATCACACAAACAGCGCTTTGCTGCAGCAATTGGATCACAAGTCCTACCTGGTGTTCTGCTACTGGTACCCTCCTCCACTCGGAGGGTGCTCAGGAAACAGAGAACAGATACAGCATTGATTTTTATGAGGAACATTTTCTCACATTTCTCCATCTCTGCAATCACAGTCATCTAACAAGCTTACCGTCGCTTGGAGGTGGCAGTTGCTACACACTTGTCATTTCCTGTGCCTGCACAATCTCGATCAATGCCGCTCAGACTCTCGTCACTTCAGCTGAGTTATGTGCACTCTCGCTACCCAACACGTTGACTTTAATTGCCACTTAAAATGTCTTCAACAAGATTACATTGTGATTTGGCATAAAAATGAAAAGTTATTGTACACAGAGAAAGGTACAGGAACAGCAGCTTAATAGTCAATTTTTTTAAGCTTATGCCTGTACCAATCTAAAGGTGTCTTTTAGCAAATATAAAATAAAAATTCTAAGTGATAAAGAGCATTGTATCTTCATTCAATTGGAAGCATTTTTTTTTCTTTCTACATAAGAGAAATGTATGTAAAAATACATGGAATCCTAGATTCTAAAGAATTGAGGCACAGCTCTTGATAACTATGTTTTTAAAACAATGAGCCTATTACCAGTGAGATCATGTAATTAATAAAATGTTAAATAGTTAATAAAAGTAAAATGAATTTAAATAAAAGATAATTTATTTGTCGACAGATGTCTATTTAGTACCAGTTTGGTGCCAAACACAGTTTGTAGCTCCAATACTGCAAAGTCTAATGAAGAGAGTAGGCAGGTCTCTCTAGGGTGATGTGCAAATGCCCTGAATACAGACAGCAGAATGGAAGAGCTAGTAACTGCCCAAAGACTTGCGAAACTTTTGCAAAGGGAGATGACATTAAACATGTATTTTTTAGGCACTACAGGGCATGGAAGGGCATCCTGGCCAGGGGAAATCATGAGCAAAAGCAAGGACCGTGGAGGAGTGCTGTGGCCAGGCCTGGAATCGTGATGCTGAAGCATTGGGCAGAAATGTAAATAAAGAGGGGCTGAGCATGGGGGCAGAGGACAACTCAGGAAAATCAGCTGCAGAGAGGGACTGACACTGCCGAACACAATACTTTCTAGGCAGACCCAGGCTACAGCAGCCCTCTGACGGAAGCAGCAAAGTTGGGACTTGGATTTTCCACTGGACTATGGCAATGAAGCAGGCTAAGAAGGACAGATCAACGACACTGGAAGATGCAGAGATTCAGAGATAGAAAATAGGCTACCGCTACCCGAAGGAACTGTGATTTCATCTCCTTGAAGCTGAGTGAACAGAGATGGAGGTCAACTGGAAAGAGACCAGGGTCCTGTCCCATGGAAGCAGCAGTGAGTTCACAAGAAGGAGAGAGCGGCTTAGAGACACTGCAGATTTCAATGATAAATTCCTGGTTCCGCTGCCCTCATTGGAAGAACAGGCTGCAGGACAACTTCCAGTCCCAAAGAGACAGGAGTTAACCAGACCAGTAAGTCTTGCCAAAGGCAAGTTTTTCCCAGCCAGTAGAAAGGGAACTCCTAAGCCAAATTTTCAAGTAGTAACAAAGACCTGCCCTTGCTTGGGAGATTTTGTTTTAGGATAAGCACGTACACTCTCATGGAAATCTACCACTGCGTAGAATTTATGGTGATATGAAACAGTGGTGACTGCACCTCTGAGGGAGAAATTCTATATTGTAAAAAAAAAAAATTAAACAAGGATGTTTAAAAATAAAAATACAAGGTTATGCTGACGTGGGAGCCCTGGAGCACAGGCCCCTGTCTTTGGACAGCTGGCTCACGGTTAGCCAACCTGCTGCCTGCCTGACAACCACTCAGGTGCTTGACTGGAAGCCACTGAGACCATGGTCATGTGGTCACGTGTGGCTGATCCATAGGTTTGTGTAAACTGGAATGGGCAGCCATACTGGGCAATCTGTAGAGAAATGTAGAAAGTTCCGAAAAAGAAAAGACAGAGATACCACTCGGTCCCTGAGAGACAGAGGGAGCGACTCCAAGTTCTGACAGTTTTCTAATTTCAAAGAGCCAGCCAACGCTGTGTTTCATGTGCTGGAGTTCTATCCTTTCACTTTCTTTCTTTTCCAATCAAAATGAGTTTCTGCTCCGGGTAGTAAATATTCTTGACTAGAATATTGAGTACGCCATCGCCAACTTTTCCTGTAACTGTACAGTGTAGGATTTCAAACCTGGCTGTCAAATTTCTTACTGGAAAATACAATTGATTTCTGGGTTTGATCCTAACCTTGCTGAACTGTATGATAGCTTTTTAGATTCTTTGGGCTTTTAAAGTCGTTAGTAACCATAGTTCTCATCCTTCCAAATATATGTACTTTGTATTTAGTCAAGATGGGAGAAGATAAATAAGATAGAGTAGGATAGGGCAGGGTGGGTCAGGGCAGCGAGGGGGAGGCCAGGAAGGAACGCGAAAGGAAAGGGCAGGGGAGGGAAGTAACAGACAGGAGAGGCAGGGCAAGGGCAGGATAGGAGAAGAGAGAGCACCACTCAGCATGTGGGCAGGTTAGAGTCTGGGCTGGCACATCTGCAGATGTTAGTGCTCCCTACAGGGAAGGCAGGAAGAGAATGGAGGGCTTACCTACCCTTTTCCGTCTTTTATTAATGACAGACAGGAGAGAACATGCTGGAAGGTTCTGGAAGATGTTTTTAAGGCCCAGGACAGAAAGTGGCATACAGAAATGGGATTTACAAGAATTAGTCACATAACCCCACGCAGGTACAGGGAAGCTGGCAAATGTGGGAAGTAGGTGGTTTGTTGGTGAGGACTAATAAAACCTCTCTCTCTCTCTATGTATATATACATATATATATATATATATATATATATATATATATATATATTTATGTTGTGCAGGATTACCAGCACAATAATAAATAAAGGGAACTTCCTGACTTACTTGATCCCTACATTAAATGGGAAAGGGCCTAGCTTGTATCATTAAAACGGGATTTACTGTATGTGTTAGTAAGTACTATCTGCCAGAGTAAGAATAATTTCTACTTCCAGTTGACTAAAAGATTTTGCCATGAACGGGTGTTGAACTTTGTTAATTATATTAAGATAATCACATTTACGTCACCTTTTCTAAGGGCTGATTCCTAGACAGTCTGTGTAGTCTTTTAAATATCCCCTTAGATGCTATTTGTTAATATTATGACCTTTTCCTCTAATCTCACAAGTGATTTTGGTCTATAATATCTGTTCCTGCTAAGATCTTAGCCCTTTTTGTATCATCCTATCATTATATGTTGAGTGAGTATGATATTTGGTCTGTTTTCCCAGTTTTTTGGAGAAATACCGATAAAAATAACATTTTATGTAAATTATTATTAAGAATTGTTAATATCTTCCTACTTCAAATGATAATTGTCCATGAGAACTGAAGAAATAAGCCATCCAAATATACAGACCCTTTGAATAATGTCATTTTAGATTTTTATAGCACCAGCCCCTTGATGCAACCTTCCTGTACTCAAAATAGTATTAGTCTTTATTGGAGAAGAAGATTAACTTTTTAGCCGATCCCTAGTGGCAGGGTATATAAAAATACAAAAGCTGTATCATAATGTATTATATTATATTTCCTAGATAAATTAAAAATCATACCCATTATACCTCACTTATCTGTGTATAGTGAGATTCTAAAGGTCAAATAACCTGAAGTTAATAACAAGAATAACAAGTAACAAGGTTTATTCAACACCCACTAGGTCCCTGGCTTAGGTACCAGATCTTCTACTTTCTTGACACTTACAAAGAGTTTCAACTCCAGTGTGCTGAGACACTGTCTCCTGTGCTCTTGGGGATGACAGTCCACAATGTGGCCATTTTCGGAGGGTTAGAAGTGAATCATGGGTCCTCTCTACACCCCTGGGGAAGAAAGTGATACAAGGACTGACTTGGGGTGGGGTCACCATAAGGTATGGACAGAAGGAAACTCTCAGAAATGTGCTCCCACCTTTGCACTCCTACAAACTACACAGACTGGAATCAGAAATCGTATCGAGCTTTGTCAAATCTGAGGTGTGTAAAACATACAGATGGAGAGGCTGGTTTCTTCTTCTATCTTGTCTAAATGGAAGTTGCCTTGGCTTCTTTACTCATCTCTTCAAGCCAAGCACCTCATTCTTGCCCTCCAGTCAACCTCCAACCTTAGTCTGTGATGCTCTCTACTTATCCCCCTCATCGAATGCCACAATATAATGTGAAATGCAGAAGGATCCTGGCTGTCTCTCCCCTTTCTGCTGTATCCTCAGAGCTCAGGAGGGTGTTTTGTACACAGGAACCCCTAGATCTATGCGTGTTTAATCCAGGGTGGAGTAAATACAAGAATATGACTGGAAGGGATTCTGTCTAAATGTATTTTAGTGCAGTTTTACTAGGACTGCCATAAAATAGATTGCCAGGGTGGAATTGTAGGGTCACAGAGCATGCACATTTTTAATTTTGATAGATCAGAAGTACTGCCTTTTAATATTTAGTGTGACTGATTTGCCACTTTAAAATTTAATTATCACAAATTTAATTTTTTTTCTTCTTCTCCTTTGAAAAATGAGCCATTTCAGAGCCATTCTTCCCCCCTCCATGTTTTTATGGGAACTGAGGTACCATCGTTCATTTAGCAAGATCTCCAGCTTCAGCTATAACTGATAGAGCCCATTGTCCATAAAGAAAATGTCTGCATTGAATCTTCTTTTTACTCTGACACCCCCTGTTATGAAATGAATGATGGACTTTAATGAGAAGGAAAAAGAACCCCACTTTTTCACACACCATTTCTGTTTTCAGAATGTAGATATTTGTGGGAGTAGAGACACAAAAGGAAGAGCCCAGACTAACCATTTTAAGTTTGAAATTGACAATCATGACAACAGGTAACCCTGGCTAAACAATTAAAATGATACCTGCCACCACTGCTGGAAGAGAACATATGCTTTTATTCTTTCTTGAAGTCTTTGGAATGAAAGGTTCATTCCAAATAAAAAGTTTCATTCAAACATGTGACAGTAATCAGAATCCAGAGCTGAGAATGCTTTGGCACCTGTGTCCACCTTTGAATGAGGCTCAGTCTATTTTTCAGCATCAGTACTTCCCCTCACATTTTCCAGCATCTCTTGTTGCTTTTTCTATACAAGGGTCTCAATCAGGGATGTAGATGGTGCAGACCTACTCCCACTCAGGAAAAGAACGCAGCCCAGGTACATGTGATTCGACTCAGAGCAGGTGATTTCAGTTCAGCTCAGTTAGTGTCATCTCCGCCTTCATGGTGGCCCAAGACAAACACTCTTCAAAGGGTAATTTCAAATCTTGAAATCGAATAAATACTCAATAAATAATCTTCAGGAATTATTCTGAAGGTTTTATCCCTAAGATAATACTCCTACTGCCCTCTACATATGGCAGTTTTATTGGCTAAATAATAATTCAGGGCCTCTCTGGTGGCACAGCAGGTTAAAGCACAGCACTGAGAAGCTAAAGCCACTTCCGCATGAGTTCGATTCCCGCCTGCCCCGGAGGTGACCACATGGCGTGGCAGCCCTCTCCTGACCCGCCCGCTGCTCCCCTCAGCAGTGTACTTCATCTTATCTGCCTGTTCTGCTCCCCACTTTGTCCCTGGTGAATACTCTCACCCTCCACATCTCTGGCCTGTACCCCAGTTCTGTATGCACAAATAAATAAATATTTAAAAAATAATAATAATAATAATAATTCAGTGACTGAACCAATTAATTCTTGGTAGATTTTTTATTTCATTAGTCACTGACCATCACTTATAACACAATAGGTCAAAATTTAAAAATCCTCCCACCCCATTAATTCATCAAATTGTATCACAGAGCTCTTTTACATAAGCAATTTTTATTTTTATTTATTTTTTAAAGGTTTATTTATTTATTTGCATACAGAACTGAGGTACAGGCCAGAGGTGCAGAGGCAGTGAGAGGATTCAACAGAGACAGAGTGGGGAGCAGAACAAGCAGATCGTCAAAGTACACTGCTGAGGGGAGCAGCAGGCGGGTAAGAAAAGGTCTGCTGTGCCATGTGGGTCACCCACAGGGTGGGGATCGAACTCATGCTGAAATGGCTTTAGCTTCTTAGTGCTGTGCCTTAACCTGCTGTTCCACCAGGGGGGGCCCTAAGCAATTTTTAAATTTTTCTGCATAACAGTACTCACTGTTTCCCTAACAACGCGGTTCAAAAATTTTAAGATGACATTCACAGCCTTCTCCAATACTCCCACCCATCTCTACCCCCTTTTCATAACTACTATTCCCCTGGGGTCCCAATAGTCAAGCTACAATCAACTCCCATCTCGCTTCTCAATCTCTCCTGTGCTTTCTTCCTCCAGTTCCCTCTTCCAGTCTTTTTAGATTTTTGTCTACTCAAATTGTCCACCTTTCCTGACCTGTACCAGAAACCACTTCCCTATTAAGACCTCACTGTCTCCTCTTCCCGCCTCCTTTCCCCAAGAGAAGTTTTCCCCAGCATTCTGCTGTAACACTTCCCACACTTGGAATTCAGCACTGACCTGCCCTATGAGGTGCTAAGTTCCTAAGAATCAGCAAACTGTAGTATGTGTCTTGTCCACCACCCCCACCCCACCCTCTCACACACACACTCACACACACAGCCTGACAGCATTACAGATCTTACACACACAAAGAGCTTGAAAGTCTTTGAAGAATGGAATGCACTGCTAACCAGAAGTACTGAAGGTCATCACTGACCACTGTGGCAGCACTGGCATGCCACTTAGCATTGCCCCCTGGCACAGACGCTAGCTTCATGCTCTTCGAGCAATAGATTATGAACCTAGAGGATAGTTTCTTCTGCCTCTCTTGTTTTGTAAGAATCTTTCATTCTGGATCAAGTCTGTACATTGTATGTGCCATCAAGAAATAGCCTCTCTGGGTCCTCACTGGTGGGCAACTGGTTAGGACACAACACTGCAGGCTGGCCACAGCCACTTCAGTGCAAATTCAATCTAGTTCAATCCCTGCCCCTGGAGGTGACCACATGGCACGGCAGACCTCTCCTGACCCACCCGCTGCTCCCCCCAGCAGTGTACTTCATCAGTCTGCCTGTCCTGCTCTCCACTTTGTCTCTGGTGAAGCCTCTCACTGCCTCTGCACCTCTGGCTTGTACCCCAGTTTTATATGAGTAAGTAAATAAATCTTTAAAAAATATAAAAAAAGAAAGAAAGAACTTCTGTCCCACCAGCTGGAAGCTATTTAGACAGAGACAACACTAGGAAAATATGTGTATGTGTGAAATCAGTGAAAGTTTTCTGACAGTGTCAACATTTTTCATGCTTAAATGAGTATTCAAGGTTGATATTTGGCTATGAACAATAAAGAGATCACCTCTGAATCAAAAATAATGCTTTGAGTTTTTAGAAAGAAGTACCATATATAAATATGCTGATCAATCTTTGGAGAACTCCAAAAACTAGCATTATAACTAGGAAGGAAATAACTTTATTAGAATCCATTCCCCAGGTTATCAGGCCTCCAGAAACAGAAAAATATGATTATTTGCCCGCCTTAAATTGTATATAAGTCCTCCAGGGGACTGGCTAGATGAACTCTTTCCATGACTTTTAGGTAATAGATAATGAGAAAAATCTGTGCTTCTCATGTTTTACTTTTAATCAAAACCAAAAAACTTGAGCCCTTGTCCATAATCATTTTATTTTATCTTCATTACAAAGTAAAATTAAACTTATATAAAACCAAGATGTAGCATTTAAATGTCCCAGCTAAGTAAGACAGGCTGATACAGTTAAATGCAGACCCCTCTGAAGCGCTATCTGTGGAAAAAGAAAACCAGCTTTGGAAGTGACATACTATCCGGGCATATTCATGCTAATTAAGGAGGTTGAGGAATCCTATCAGGGTTTATAAGCCAAAGTCACCTATTTTAGAGCGAGGATCCCCAGATAGGGAGCATAGACAGAAGAAATCCCATCAGCTGGGAATGGTCACTGTGAAGATTAACTCTTTGCAAAAGGTAGTGAGCACCCCTAACGCCCTGCTGGTGAGTACAGAGCATCTCCACCTCTCTGCCTTTTTATTACCAGGAGCAGGGTGCAAAGATTCCCGAGGCCCAAGGCAAGTGGTGTAGTGAACGTGCACCACAAAGACCAGAAGGAAAGCTCTGGAAACTGCTGGATCATCAGATCAATAGTCTCAAAGATGACTAAGTTCAGTTGCTTTATGCAGTTTAAACATTTGTGCAGGGAGTCTTCCCCTCACAGTCTTTTATTGACAGCTACAGATCAATGGTAATTTTTGATCATTTTCAACTTACATAAACCTATTGACCCCAGGGCCACCTTTGGGGCACTTCAAGTCGTCAAAAATAATCAGAGGAGATGGTGTAAAATTGTCAAACTGCTGAAGACTCCAAGTAGCTTCTTGTGCTCCCAGGAGCAGAATTGAGGGGTTAGAATGTAGTTCAGGCCCTCCCTGGTGGTGCATCAGGTTAGAAATAGCACTGCAAGCTGGCTGCAAGTTCGATCCCCGCCCCGGAGCTGACCCCCATGGTGCAGGCAGACCTCTCCTGACCCGCCAACTGCTCCCCTCAGCAGTGTCAGTCTGCCTGTTCTGCTCCCCACCCTGTCTCTGGTGAATCCTCTCACTGCCCCTGCACCTCTGGCTTGTACCCCAGTTTTGTATGAATAAGTAAATAAATCTAAAAAAAAAAAAGAATGTAGTTCAAATTACCAGCAGAACCTCTCCACTGGCCAAGTGTTACAGAGAGTCCTGTCTTTATGGCTCACAAAGGATGTGCTGATTTGTGTCTAGAATCTGACCCGCATGTATCTAAGATTTTTAAGCATCAATCTCATTGCAAGTATTAATTCCTGAGAATGGATCATTCCTGCTTTCCTTCATTGAGTCATTCTTTTCATAACTGCCTAGCAAAAAAGGTTGGATATTTCTAGAATAAAATAAAGTATGAATATTATATAATGTGGACATGAGAAAGGAAGCAAGTATTAGCTGGCAACCCAGAAGTCAAGATATAACAAAGACTCGGTAGGAGGGATGAATTTAAGGGGTCATGTGAGCGAAAGAATGACTTGAAGAGTAAGAGCACTGAGTTAGCATCTCTCTCAAGGGGAAGGAGGGTTTAGTTGTCCATAAAGATCTTTTCTAACCAGTGGGGCAGAATGTTACCTCTTCAAAGAAGGATTTGAATCCAGAAGAGTTAGGCTCATGAGTGCTCAAGCTAGTCCTCTTAATTTAAGGAAAATAGCAAGTAATTGAATCAGTGCACAGGTACATCCAAGCCACAGAGTGAACTGTGCCCAAATTTTACACCAGGTTCTAAACAGGAGAACTCTGATGTCTCTGATGAGACAAATTCAGGAGAGAATAATTATCTCCTAAAATGATGAAGAATAAAATGACAAAGATTGTTTTACCCTGAAAAATTTTCTTCTTTTTCTTATTTTAATTGGTGTGGCCTTTCCTAAAGTTTGACGAAAAGTGTGGCTGTTCATGAGGTATAGTTAATAATGTATACGTGTGCGCTGTAATTCCTCAGAGGTAGCAATATATGAAGGGACTCTCCTTAATAGAAATTTATAAAACACAATTTCTCCTTTCCATCCCAAAAACAAAAGATGGCCATAGACCAAATCCACATAAACAACTGTAGTCACTAGCAGTGAGGGCATGCCTCTAAACATCCCTCTGCCCACCGGGCACACACTCCCACCCAAGACCAGTAGGTCATATTTCTACACTGGTGGAGGTTTGAAGCTAGGGCATTTTGAGCACTTCTGCTTTCAAGGATCGGAGCCATAAATGTTTATTAAAAGAATCTATAATGAAATCAGTTTTATTTTTTTAATGGTTGCCTGGAGTGTGTTGGATGGCTGAATGCCGGTTGTTAATCATTAAGTACTCGTGTTACCAAAAGTGTTTGATAGCATTGCCATCTAGGGGCTGAATGGAATTCTCAGCTCTGAAATAAACTGTAATTGAGCAGGTGCTGCTATTGACAATATACATATGTTTTTGCTTTACAGCCCACATGCTTTTCATGTTTCTTATGACAAAAGCTCTCTCTAAATGTCCCCCGCAGCCTAACTTTTTTATATGTAATCTGTTAGAGGTGATTACTATTTGCTTTGGAGCATATGCCTATTTGGCATCTATTACTGGATATTCTGAACAAAGAATTTTTCTTTTTTGCATTATTAATCTTGTCCATGTTTGCCCTGTTTCCACAGAAAAGGAATCATTTATCAGAAAAGAATGTTTGTAATCGGGACTTGTAGCATCTCCCAATTTAATATTCATTATGGTCATCCTAGTTCAGTGCTATATTTATCTAAAAGACCAATCCAATGTTGTGGAGAAATAAGCTTTAAATATTTATGATCTAACTTTTAATATTTTAAAAAAGAGAAATTAGTATTTCTGTAAAATTTGTTTCAGAGTCTGGCCGCTTAGCAAATGTTTAAATATTAAAAGATTTCAAGAGGTTAGCATGTAATATCATAATGGGACTTATTGAAACAGGAAAATTGACTTTACAAGTTTTCAATAAGTAAAGAAAATTGTATTTTCTCTGCCTGTGTTTAATACATAATAAGAAACATTTAAGCAGTTGAAACTTAAAGCTAAGAATGCAAGGAAAACATACCCAAACTAATTCTAAAGTGTGTTTTGGCTTTGACTAATCAGGTTTGGTTTAGTTTTATAAAATGGTCTAGTTTAAAATTGCCACCTTGTACTAGAATTTATTCAAAATGGTACTTGAGTCCCCGCCAAACACACACTTAAACAGAATTTCCTTACATTTTTTTTTCCTTACACGTATCTTTGTCCTGTGCTCTAAGGTACCATTGTTCCAGCTCCCATTCCTCCTCCAGTGCCCAACAAAAGGACAATTGAAACCTGTCACGTCTAAACAGCTAATAAACTAAAGCTGATCTCACACACCATTGAGCATAAATATCCTATTAAACCAGTCAAAAGTTCCTCGCGATCACTCACATGCAGTGGTTATGGCACAAGCCGAAAGTGTATGCAGGTACATGTGTGTGTGTGTTTACCTGTGTGCCCATTACGGGTGCACTTGCAGACATAATTCCTATCTGTAAGTGTCACAGCCGAAGCCATACAGAAGTGGAGAGCAGCCCTCAGGGTCTTTGAAAACACTCAGATGCTTAGTTCCGGTTTACTTACACACACACACACAAAAAAAAAAAAAAAAAAATGTTAAATGCTCTTGTCTAAGCAGAAAATAAGCTAATGCTGTCCTTATTTTTTTTCTTTCATACCCACAAAAACCCAAATTCTCAAAACCTAGCTGATATTTACTTTGGGTAAGTTTTAGTTATGGAGCTTTAAACAAATGAGAACATTTCCACTTTTCTGTTGATAGTAGGCCTTGCGAGGTGTTTGTGCACGTGGAGTTCAGTTGACTTGTTTTCTGGTGTGTGTTTTACTACATTTGTAAGATATAAACACACACCAAGAGAATTAGTAAAGGAGATGGAGGAGATGGAGAGCTCCACATGGATAAAGAAATATATTTGGAGACAAAAGAAAATCATGTGTGTTCAGGTTAAACCTCCAAAACCCTAGTGTGTCTCCTTTGCTGTTATGGAACTTGATGCCCCAATTGCTACCCTGAGCTGATGCAGTAAAAATCTGAAGCAACATAGAAGCTGAAGTCACATATCACATAATTTGGGCTTCAAGGCCTGAGATCCCACTACAAGTCTTCCACCAGGGACCCACAAAAAAGGGTCAGAAATGGCCAGACAAATGTGGGAGGAAAAGAGCAAAATCAAAATCAAGATAAATGCTGTCATAGTGAACCTCCGCACAGGTCTCTCACCCACATCTGTTTCAACCAGCCCAGGGCCAAGAAAAAAGAGCTGCTTCTTCACATGTCTCTGCTCCATGTGTCTCCCCCACGTCTCCTTCTGGCTCTCCATCCTGCTTCTTTCCTCCTCAGTCTCCTCTCCAGATTCTTCTCCTCCCTGCTCAGCAACACCCTCCTTTGACTGGGGCAGGGAACCTGGAACCTCCCCTTTTCCTGGGACCACCCTGTTTCAAAGCCACATTATTTCCTCACCAATTCAAAACTTGCTGTGGTATTTGTACTGGCATTGCTGATGTGCTGTGATCAGAGAATGACCTTTTACGAACTATGAACCATTTCTGAAAAACTATGCTGCTCATTTTCTTACAGGGAACAAGTCATCAAGCCCACCTATTTGGGCTAGAACCATTCACAACTTATCATATTGGGGTTGTGGCTGCAAACCAGGCAGGAGAAGTTTCAAGCCCCTGGACTCTGGTTCGAACCCTAGAATCTTCTCCAAGTAGACTGAGAAACTTCACAATTGAACAGAAGGACAACAGCCAGGCATTGTCCCTGAACTGGTCAGAGCCTGTGAGAACCAATGGTGTGATTAAGGTAATGTCTACCCTGAATATGAAATCGTGTGTGGTATTCTCCAGATAAATAGATGAGCCCTGACATGCCATCAGGTCACTGTGAGAAGCTCCCTTCACAGGCTGTTTAATTCTCCTTGATGACTCCTCCAAGCATTTCATCAGAGAGCACAGAAAACTAGCTCATGTGCATTCTGATTGTGCTGAACCCAGCACTGTGAAAAGTGCTCTCTGTGGATCATCTGACTTAATCCTCTCATCAGTCCCACTAAGTAGATACCACTAAATCTCAGGGGCACATAAAGGCTAACTAGCTGCCCAGGACCGCATTGCAAAGGATCAGTGGTTGGGACTGGCAGCCGGGAGGTCACAACCCAGCTGAACTCTGGCTGTGTTCCACCCGCTTCCAGACTCTCCCTGCTGGGCATGAACTGAGTCTGGCTGGATATGCACTTTGAACAGAACTTGCTAAGCACTAAACATCCTGCTAACTCTCTTCCTCCTGTAGCCATGAAAGTTTTTCTTTTTCATTGATTCTTAGTGATTCAGCATCCATTCATTTGAGAGTTCAATTCCCACCTCGACGTGGGAATTTGCTTTACCACCATTGAAGTTAGTTGTGGCCCTGCACTACTGAACTGATCCCTCTGCCCACTGAACTGACCCTCTTCCTCTTCACCTCTGGAAATCACACTTTCACTAGGTCTGATAGTTATTTTGATTGTGTTTTGTTAGTTCATTCCCTTTGTTTATAGTCCACAAATTATTTACACAAACTATCATGTCTTTCACATTCTGACTTCTGTCACTTAGCATAATCGCCTCAAAGTCCACCCATATTGCCACAAATAGCAAGACTTTATTTTTAACAGCTGAGTGGTGTTCCACTGAGAATATATTCCACTTTTTTTTTTTTTCGGTCCAGTCATCCATCAAAGTGCATCAAGGTTTATTCCATGCCTTGGCTACTATACTTAATGCCACTGGCATAGGGACACAGGTAGCTTTCCCTATCTTTTCATATTCGTCAGATAAATATTTAGGAAGAGGTCATATGGAATGTCCATTTTTAGGTTTTTAAAGAATATGAGAAAGTCTCATTAATGTCACAACAGCCTGTGACCACAAATGAGGTACAAAATCTTCCAGGAAGGCAAAAGTGATGGGTCCCATTTGCTAGGGAAAGAGCTTCTTCAGCCACAGCAAACAGAGGCAGGAAGTCATGTAAGTGCAGATTCACACAGACATGCTGGCAGTTACACATGCCATGACAACACTCCTTTCTCAGTGCTTCCACTGTCTCAGTAAATACGTGGTTATGTCCACAGCCAGCTGAGAAGGGGGGAAGAGAGTTTGGGTGGTTAGTGGGGAAGAGAGAAGCAATGAAATAATCACTCTGAAAAGCCAGAGAGTGAACAGTTGGGGAAACAGGACTCTAAGTTGGTTATCACATGTTTAGAATTTAGGGTAAGAAATTTGAAGTGAGACCCAAACCCAATGGGGAGCTTGGATACAAAAGAAGAGCTGAATTTAACAGTAGTTAGTGATTGACCAAGAGAGTGAGCAGCGAGGGCGGGCAGGCAAGATTCAGAGTGGTTTTAGAAGCGGCTATGAAATAAATGCAAGTTTCTTCAGAAAAGACACTCTTAGGGGTGTTGTCTTGCCCCAAGGCCCCAACATGAAAATCCTAGCAGAATACTACCATACAACCTAATTAGATTACCATAGTGTTAAGATTATAAAAGTTTTATGATTCCAAATAGATGTAAGCTATGTAATCTTAAATAAAGCTCATGTGTATCAACAGTCCAGCTAAGGTCCTTCCCCAGGAAACACCTATAGGAAACTTTCAAGGCAGCTGTGCCCCGCCCCCCATGGGACTCTGACATGTGTCTCCCCTTTGGGGCTACAGCATCCTCGGGGGTCACCGAGGCAGAAATGTATCTCGCCTCTCAAGTGCACTGAGTAGGACACCACTGCTCAAAAACATTAAGTTACTTCTCATTTTCCCTAAAGAACAAGGAATATATAGGATAAGAAAATTATGTTTAATTTATTTGCAGGTGGTTTTCCCAGAGCAGAAGACTCCTTTGCTCCAAAGTATTCTTCCATGGCTGGTGAGAGCAAGCAAGATTTTCTCCCATTTCCTGGTCATCTTGTGTCTATATTTGCGTGTGTGTAGAATGTCGACGCATACGTGAGAGCCGGAATAGTACTGCCTCCGCCCAGGCAAACAACTAAGAACCCTAGTGTCAGCCCCCTGTATATAGCGTCGGAGAGAGAATGGGGAACAGATCAGAGTGGGTAATTCTTACAAAGTAGGAGATTTACATTCCTGACTTCTAAAACATAAAAATAGGAGGGAACCCCAAGAATACTAAGTTGTAAGTTGGCCCCCAGCTTAATGACTTAATGACTTCAACTGTGGATGGGGGGAATGGATAAGATTTCAGTAGAAACTCTATGTCAAGTTTTGAATGAGACATTTTGGTTTCAGTTTCTATACAGTTTTCAACAAATGAGGCAAGAAAGTCAGCACTTTCTTCTAGCATAAGCTTTCTGTTAGGCGCTTCGCCCCGCCTCGGTGACTGCAAGTGTTCTGAGCACAGGGGAGGTAGGCCAGGCCAGGCTAAGCTGTGATGTTCAGTAGGTTAGGCGTGTTAAATGCATTTTTCACTTGCGGTACTTTCAATTTAACAAGAGGTTTGGCAGCATGGAATTTCATTGTAAGTGGAAGAAACTCTGTAGTTAAGTCCAGGAAGCAAGTCTTACAAATATATGTGTACAAGATCTTCCACCTTAAAAATAAAGACACCATTCCTCCTTCTGTGGACTTTACATGAACTGGAAAAGCTCGCACCCCCAAAATTAAAATCAGAATTTTTTTTTTAAAGATTTATTTATTTGTACATATAGAACTGGGGTACAGGCCAGAGGCTCAGGGGCGGTGAGAGGCTTCACCAGAGACAGAGACAGGCAGATCAACGAAGTACACTGCTGAGGGGAGCAGCGGGCGGGTCAGGAGAGGTCTGCCTCACCATGTGGTCACCTCCGGGGCAGGCGGGAATCGAACTCATGCGGAAGTGGCTTTAGCTTCTTAGTGCTGTGCTTTAATCTGCTGCGCCACCAGGGAGGGCCAAAATCAGAATATTTTTTTCTGAACTAGAGGCATGAAGATGAGGATGAACTAGCTTAAACTAACTCATCTAGCTTAAACGAAAGCAACTAGTTAAAAGGGATGAACTAGCTCACCAAGAACACCAGAGGCCTCAAATTGTCTCCCTTTGCTCCTCTCCTTCCTGCAGGCTTACCACGTCCTCAGAGACAGCGTGCTGGAGTACTCTGGCCTGAAGCGCCCCTTCCTCTTCCGGCGCCTTCACCCCTTCACACTCTACACACTGACCCTGGAGGCCTGCGCTGGCGCTGGCTGTGCACACGCGGTGCCCCGGCCTCTGCAGACGGGTGACGCCCCTCCGCACTCGCCGTCTGCTCCTGCCATCCAGTCTGTGGGTCCCACCAGTGTGGAGCTGAGCTGGACTCAGCCTGTAAATCCAAATGGAAAGATACTCCGCTATGAAGTGGTGCGCAGATGCTTCCGGGAAGGAACTGGGAGGAGTCCGGCAATCCCTGCAGAGGAAAAAATAGTTTTCACAGAATATAATACTGAAAAGGAGACCTTTATGTATAATGACACAGGTTTGCAGCCATGGACGCTTTGTGAATATAAAATCTATGTTTGGAACTCAGCAGGCCAGACCTGTGGCTCTTGGACTATGGTAAGAACAAAGCAAGCACCCCCAGAAGGTCTTTCTCCACCCAAGATAACCTATGTGTCTACGAATCCCAACAAGCTGCTGATTTCCTGGATCCTTCCAGAACAATCTAATGGTGTCATGCAGTCCTATAGGCTTGTAAGGAACGGCCTGCTCCTTCCTTTCAGCTTTGACGCTGTGACTTTTAACCACACGGATGATGAGCTGCTTCCGTTTTCCAAATACAGCTATGCACTCAGAGCCTGCTCTGGGGGAGGCTGTGCCACGAGCAGTCCTGCCAGTGTCACTACTTTGGAGGCTGCTCCAGCTGGGCTCAGCCCTCCGGCTCTTAAAGTCATTGGGGCCACCCAAATAAATGTATCTTGGTCCCCACCATCAATTCAGAATGGAAAGATCACTCAATATTTACTGCGGTGTGACGGCAGGGAGTACCCAGCAGAGCAGGGCCTGAACCTGCTGGTCTCCCAGCTGCAGCCTCACACTCAGTATAATTTCTCGCTCGTGGCCTGCACACTTGGAGGCTGCACAGTTAGCGAGCCCCAGTCTGCCCGGACCATGGAGTCCCCGCCTCAGTACATGGACCCCCCGAGACTGCAAGTCACAGGCTCAGCATCCATAGAAATCACCTGGAGCCCTCCCAGAAATCCAAATGGCCAGATCACAAGTTATGAACTGCGGCGAGACGAAGCCCTGGTGTACACTGGTCTGGGCACCCACTATCACGATGTCTCCCTCGCCCCAGGTGTGGAATACGGCTACGCAGTGGTTGCCAGCAACAGTCAAGGTGGTGTTTTGAGTCCAGTCGTGAAAGAGCAAACCAGCTCTTCAGCACCCTCAGGCCTGGAACCCCCCGAACTGCAAGTCAAGGGTCCTCACGAGATCTTGGTGACTTGGGACCCTCCAGTGAGGACAAATGGACACATCGTCAACTATACCCTCTTCATCCATGAGCTGTTGGAAAGAGAAACAAAATCCATCCACACAAACTCAACTCATGAAGCTGCAGGCACCCAGTCGCTCATAGTAAGCCAGCTAAAGCCATTTCACAGGTGGGTAGCCACCCAGGCTAAGCCCTCAGTCGGTTTGAATGAAGATTCTAGAAGCAAAGTTGTGTGCTGTCCCCAAACCCCATGCTCCTAACCAACCAGTAGACAAACCACCCAGTCCAAACCTGCTTGCATAACTTCTAGAGCAAAATGCTCCCAAGCTGGTGATTCCCCACATTGTCTGGACCAAAGAGCCTAGAGATGGGGCCAGGTCCCTAAATCTTAGTCCCTCCTAGAAGCTCACAGGTCCCTGGACAGCTCTGAGAGCCCCAGATGAGTTACTGAATGAAAATGAGGTATTAAGTTAAAGTAGGAAAAAATGCCAGTGAACAGGAGCCTCTACCCAAGCTAAGGCCCACTAAAGCTGCTTCTGGGGAGCCCCCTTCTTATGGAATCCAGCTCTTGTCCAGGATAATGAGGCTCCTCTGATTATTCCCTCAGTCTCCTAGACGTCCCCTGCTCTGACCTCATGGCTTCTCAGAATGATGCTGCTTTGCTCCTGCCTATTTTTGTTGTGGGCCCCTCTGGGCTTATAGACGTGTGGGTGTGTGTTACCTTCCATGCTAGGGAAGCTTCCCAGCAGCCCATAGATTAAATAATTGCTTGGCACTTTTCCCCATCACATTTTAAGTAAGTTACATCCTCAGAGAGAAGAGTAATAAAAGACATTTTATGCTTAAAATTTAGTAAAATGAACAGAACCACTTTAAAAATATTAAAGGATGAAAGTGTTGATTTTCAACCACCATAGGTAAAATTCAGCCATTATTGTAATCTACAGGTCGGGTCCTCCTATAATTATCTTTGATATACAGTGCTTTTGAGATGAAACACTCACCGTCTTTTGTGTCTACATGTGACAATTATTTAGGGCCACATTAAATATTAAACAGTAATTAAACCTTCCATAGGTAATTTCTGGGCTAATCCACATGTGGGATGGCTGGATTTTACTTCACCCTGTTCAGGGCAGTAAATATGGCCGCTGAAGATAGTCTACTCATTTTATACTGGCTTCCTCATGGCCTGACTGGTTCCCTGCAAGTTTTCAAGTCAGATCAACTTACTGCTTCTTGAAGCTCTTACTCAAAAAGATTCCCAAGGAAGGAAAAGATATCCAGATGTGAAAGGAGCACTTTTTTCCCAGACTAGAAAAATAAAGTTTGATTGATCAGACAAACCCAGCAAAGATTTTTTGTAGAAAAGAGATGTCTTTTCATCATCCACAATAAATGAAGATGTAAGTGAAATGATTTAAAACAGAATACCACCTCCAGGGTGAAGATGAGGCTCATGTCATTTTAGATTTTTCCAGCAGATTAATATTTACTGAGTATTGCACATTCATTGGTGTTTCCTTGCTGTTCCAACCCTCAGCTGGCCACGATCACCCTAAGTGGCAGAAAGGAAGTGACCCAGACATTTATTTTTAAAGATTTATTTATTTGTACATACAGAATTGGGGAACAGGTCAGAGGCTCAGGGGCGGTGAGAGGCTTCACCAGAAACAGAGTGGGGAACAGAACAGGCAGATCGACGAAGTACACTGCTGAGGGGAGCAGCG